>NW_025852574.1:1145-2202 GCF_002878395.1 Capsicum annuum | reverse complement strand
TATAAATCAGCCAAAATACCACATTAACATCGAGTTATACTTGTTCAAAGATGACCTTGAAAAATCAAACACTAAAACTTGATGGATTCAAAAATTCTTAGCTTGTATTACCTTAAGTGACTCATATGAACATGCTTAATGCATCATAAGCTATCCTATCACTAGGATATTCATTGTAAGTCATGTACTCAAGTATGAATCATAGGATAGGAGATTTCATACGTAGGAATACTTATTCACTTTCTAGCTTAGAAACATACGGGGTATTACAATATCTTCCCCTTGGGAATATTCATCCTCGAATGAGAATTTACTAAGAAGGGATACAAGAGAATAGAACTTGAACTGAACATGAAGAAATGCAACTTGATCTCATGACAGACATGCTAAATATACTGAACTCGTGCATATCTGATGCATGGACAACTAACACATGAATGCATGACTAAGTATGAAACGGTTAATAGGTACTAAGTTTATACTGGAAACATGAACGTGAAACTGAATGAGATTAAGGAGAACTATTACCTTGAGCTTGATTTGAATTAGCGGGGAAGAGGTGAGGATACTTGGTACGCATATCTACTTCTTCTTCCCAAGTAGGTCCCTCATGAGACTGATTTCGCCAAAGAACCTTGACTAGAGAGACTTCTTTGTTCCTCAATCTACGAGTCTGATAATCTAAGATTTAGACTGGAATCTCTTCATAAGAGAGGTTGTTCTAAATGTCGATGCTCTGAATAGGGACAACAACTGTTGGGTCACCTATGCACTTTTTTAGCAAAGAGACATGGAATACTGGATGGACTGAGGCTAGAACTGAAGAAAACTCAAGCTCATAAGCTACCTTGTCGAAGCGACAAAGAATTCTGAAGGGACCGACATACCGGGGATTGAGTTTCTCTTTCTTGTCAAACCTCTTCACTCCCTTCATAGGAGAGATCTTAAGATAGACATAGTCATTGACCTCAAACTCGAGATCCTTTCTACGAACATCTGCATAGGACTTCTGTCAGCTCTGAGCAGCTCGGAGTCTCTCTCTGATCAACTGAACTTT
>NW_025852574.1:0-1045 GCF_002878395.1 Capsicum annuum | reverse complement strand
CAAACTCGAGATCCTTTCTACGAACATCTGCATAGGACTTCTGTCAGCTCTGAGCAGCTCGGAGTCTCTCTCTGATCAACTAAACTTTCTCTAAGGCGTCGAATACTAAGTCAAGACCTATGATTGAGGCCTCACTAACTTCGAACCAACCAATCGGAGATCTACATCTCCTACTATAGAGAGCTTCGAATAGAGCCATCTGAATACTAGAATGACATCTATTGTTGTATTCAAACTCAATCAAAGGCAAGTGGTCGTCCCAACTTCCCTTGAAGTAAATTGCACACGCCCTTAGCATATCCTCAAGAGTCTAATGGTCCTCTCTGCTTGACCATCTGTATGAGAATGAAATGCTGTGCTGAGATGGACTTGGGTACTGAGACTCTTTTAGAACGCTTTCCAAAAGTGAGAAGTGCACTGGGTACCTCTGTCTGAGATGATAGATAGTAGAACACCGTGTAACCTGACCAACTCCCTGATATTGAGTTTGGCATAATCCTCGATGAAATAAGAAGTACGAACAAGAAGAAAATGAGCTGACTTGGTCATTCTATCTATAATTACCCAGACTGAATCATGTTAATGACGAGTTCTAGGCAAACCCGTTACGAAGTCTATGTTAACTTCTTCCCACTTCCAAGTAGGAATGGTGAACTCTTGCATGGAACCACTAGGTTTCTGATGCTCTATCTTAACCTGCTGACATGTAGAGCACTTAGCCACAAACTCTACAACATCTCTCTTCATCCCACTCCACCAATAGATCTTCCGCATGTCGCGGTACATCTTAGTGGCACCTAGATGAATAGAGTATCGCGCACCATGCTCTTCTGCAAGAATTTGCTGCCTCAATTCATTTACACCTGGAACACATAGACGACCCTGACAATGAAGAACAACATCTCCCCCTTAGGAGAAAACCTCGACTTTCTAATTCTGAACTGACTCTTTGATCTTAACAAAGCTAGGATCTCTGTCTTGTTTCTCTTTTACCTCAAAAACTAGAGATGACTCTGAACTACTATGAACACATACACCACCCTCT
>NW_025852573.1:0-5987 GCF_002878395.1 Capsicum annuum | reverse complement strand
AGTTATCAAAGTAAACTAAATTCAAAATGAAAAGTTCGCATTTCAAGTAACTACACTTAAACACATTGAAGTCACTTTTTCATTTACCAAGTTACCAAACTAAACTAAATTCAAAATGAAAAGTTCACATTTTAAGTTCCTACACTTACACACTTTCAAGTCACTAATTCACTTTACAAGTTACCAAACTAAACTAAATTCAAAATGAAAA
This sequence comes from Capsicum annuum, assembly GCF_002878395.1. Lineage (NCBI taxonomy): Eukaryota > Viridiplantae > Streptophyta > Magnoliopsida > Solanales > Solanaceae > Capsicum > Capsicum annuum. Next base: position 5,776 of record NW_025852573.1, on the reverse strand, counting down.
GTTCACATTTCAAGTACCTATACTTAAACACTTTCAAGTCACTAATTCACTTTACAAGATACCAAACTAAAATAAATTCAAAATGAAAAGTTCACATTTCAAGTACCTACACTTAATCACTTTTAAGTCACTAATTCACGTAACGAGTTACCAAACTAAACTAAATTCAAAATGAAAAGTTTACATTTCAATCATCAACACTTAATCACTTTCAAGTAACTAGTCCACTTCACAAGTTACCAAACTAAACTTAATTCAAAATGAAAAGTTCACATTTCAAGTACCTACACTTAATCACTTTTATGTCACTAATTCATTTAACAAGTTACCATACTAAACTAAATTCAAAATGAAAAGTTCACATTTCAAGTATCTACACTTAATCACTTTCAAGTCACTAATTTACTTTACAAGTTACCAAACTAAACTAAATTTCAAATGAAAAGTTCACATTTCAAGTACATAATCTTAGTCACTTTCATGTCACTAATTCACTTAACAAATTACCAATCTAAACTAAATTCAAATAAAAAGTTCACATTTCAAGTACCTCCACTTAATCACTTTCAAGTCACCAATTCGCTTTACCAGTTATCAAAGTAAACTAAATTCAAAATGAAAAGTTCACATTTCAAGTAATTACACTTAAACACTTTCAAGTCACTTAATCATTTAATAAGTTACCAAACTAAAATAAATTCCAAATGAAAAGCTCACATTTTAACTACCTACAATTAATCACTTTCATGTCACTAATTCACTTTACAAGTTACGAAACTAAACTAAATTCAAAATAAAAGATTCACATTTCAAGTATTGCATGTAATCACTTTCAAGTCATTAATTCACTTTACAATTTACCAAACTACACTAAATTCAAAATAAAAAGTTCACATTTCAAGTACCTACACTTAAACACTTTCAAGTCACTAATTCACTTTACAAGTACCAAACTAAGTTAAATTCAAAATGAAAATTTCACATTTCAAGTGTCTACACTTAATTTCACTCAAGTGACTAATTCACTTTACAAGTTACCAAACTAAACAAAATTCAAAATAAAAAGTTCACAGTTCAAATACCTTTACTTGAACACTTTCAAGTCACTAATTCACTTTTCAAGTTACCAAACAAAACTAAATTAAAAATGAAAAGTTCACATTTCAAGTATCTACACTTAATCACTTTCATGTCACTAATTCATATTTATAAGTTACCAAACTAAACTATATTCAAAAATGAAAAGTTCGCATTTCAAGTACCTAAACTTAATCACTTCCAAGTCACTATTTCACTTTACAAATTATCAAACTAAATTAAACTGAAAATGAAAAGTTCACATTTCAAGTACCTACACTTAATCATTTTTAAGTCACCAGTTCACTTTGCAAGATATCAAACTTAATTAAATTCAATATAAAAAGTTCAAATTTGAAGAACCTACACTTAATTTAATACCCTGTATTTTCATGCTAGAATTCTAACCGTCGTTCCTGCGTGTCTAAGCTCTAATCCATGTGATTCTCACGTGAATATAAGTTGTATGATCATTATCATCATCTATGGAGTAGTTTATGGATAGAAAATGTTTATAGCAATGACCTAGAACAAGGTTGAGCTAAGACCAATTGATTCATCCAAAGTTTGACATTCAATTCTACAAGGGTCAACTTCAAACTATTATATCTCTTATATACATGAAATTTTTTATCCCAAGACCTAATAAATTTTAGATAATTAAATTAGCTTTCCAACGATACTAATTTCACAAAAATCTGATACCCGAGCGATGAGTTATGCCCATTTTTGTTAGAGGCAGTAAGGGTGTGCGATGGGCAATGCGCCGCCCAACAAATGTGTACGATTGGGAGTTCGAGGCATACTTAAATGTCTGCCATAAGGTGTGTGATGCACACTTTAAGGTTTGCCATGAGTTGTGCACGCATACCTCATTTCCAAGTGCCAAAAACGCACCTATATATGTCTATAACACGAGATTTAACTCCCATAACACCAAAATAAGCTTACTTTCTCTCAAAATAACCAAGAAAATTCATTAGAGTTTCAACCTAAAAATTCAAATATCTCAAGATTCAACCATGAGTTTTCAATAATTCTTCGAGATTTGGAATCCCCATTCCGAGGGCTACAAGAAACACCCATTATCTTCACGAATAGAGTCCCAAGGTCAAGAGTTCATTCAAAGCTTCAATTTTAAGGTATGTGGAGTTTTTCAACAAGAACACCCTTTCGTTCTTGTGCCCAAATTGATTTTTCTTTTATGAATATACATGATTTTACATGTTTTGATATGAATTTGAAGCATGAATTTATAACCCATATGGTTTTACATGACATTATGATACTCTCTATGTTTTAGAAGTTGAATTGAATGAGAATGATGACATTTTTGTACATAAAGCTGAATTTTCCAGATTTTAAAGTAAGTTATACATATTTATGATGAAAAGCATGAATCTTGAGAAAATTTAATATGATTTTAATGTATGACACCTTGAGTCCTAATTGGGATTGTACTTTGAGAAATTATGTGCTATAAGCACAATGAGATTTGAATCCGAAAGCTAATTTTCTTTACCAAGATGTATGATTATAAAGCTGAAATTTTAAGTTTTAAGTGATTATTTTTGTGCTTATGTCATAAAGTATGAAACTTTGGAAGGTTTTATGGTGATATTCATATATGATTTTTTGGAACCCTATTTGAGATTATTATTTTGAGAAAATCATGTGTTATAAACACCTTTAGTTTAAATAATTGTAATACCCCAAAAAATTTTCTTTGTAAAGATTTTGTGAGAAACGTATCGAGTTCTACGCTTTAGAGCAATCCATAAATTTTATATGTAGCATTTCTAAGATATTGACCTACCACTGTGTAGACTATCAAATAAGCTTTCCAACGATGTGTAGATCATCGAAAACGGACACTCTAGCGATGAGTTACGACCATTCTGATCGAATTGTGAACTGTAAAATGTGCAAGAAATTTAAAAATTACTGTAGCCAGGCGAATTTCAGGGTCAACTTCAAACGACCATAACTCCTTGTACATAGTGATCTGGGTGAGCTATTATATATCAATAGAAATCTATAAGAGTCATCTTTCTAATAAAATTAGTTTCATCTAATTTGGCTGTCGGAGTAAAACGTTATGGTCGATCTACTTAAGCCTATCAAAACAGTCCACCAAAGGACAAATTTGACATTATTTATTTTTTTAAGGGCAATTTGGTCATTTCACACCCCCTCTTGGATGAAAATTTATTCATTTAATCCATAATTGAACCTTCAAAATTTATTTTCTCCATGAAACATTTGGGATAATGAAACCCTAGCCAAATTTCACCTTCAAATACCTTTCAATTTCACTGTAGAAATCCAAAATTAATCCGATAAACGAACTCCTCATTTCAAGACCTTCGAGGAGCACCCATTATTTGTCCGAACAGGATTTCATAATTAAGAAGTCAATTTCAAGGTATGTAGGGTTTTGAACAAGAGCAATCTTCCGTTCTTGTGCCCAAAGCTTTAATTTTATTATGGTTTTACATGATTTTGCAAGTGAGATTATGTCTAAATAATTCAATTATGAGATTATGATGGTTGAATGAATAAACTTTGATTTATATTACTATCTCAATATTTTCATGATATGATTTAATAATTATCATTGCGAATTACACACTTTTACCACGAGGTGGTAGTTTGAATGATTTTGGGATGTATGTCGAGATGGTATTTTGGAATAATATTTTGAGATATGTATCAAGCTTTATGCTTCCCAATGATGATTTGAATTATTGAATATATATTTGAGACATGAGATGTCTTAATATCTATAATTGTAAATTTCATATTTTTATTTTGAATAATTTCGAGATATATGTTGAAATGGTATTTTGGAATGATTTTGAGATTTATGATAAGCTTAAAGCTTCTTTATGACAAAATTGAATCATTGAGCATATTGAGATATAACATTTGAGATGTTACCATGAGTCTTGATATTTTTTTAAAAATATTGATGTTGTCATGACTTGATAAATTGTTACATTTGACATTTAAAAAGGTTGAGTTCTATTATTGAAATTTCATGATATTCGAAATTGGGTATACACTCAAATTACTTTGTGAAGGATTTATAAGACTTTGAATTTTTTTTCCAATATGGATATACATGATTACTTCATTACTCTACTTCTTAAATTGAGAATTTATGCTATGACTTGTATACTACTACAATGAATTGGTATTTCTAAAGGCTTTCGAGATAAAAGTCGTGATTTGAGTTGTGCTACGGGATATGTATTTTTATTATAAATTGATGGTCTCAAGTACTTTTCAAAAGCTGTTGTCATGATTTAATTGTCGAATTGAAAGAATAATCATTTGAGTACATTGACCTTGAACTCGCAGAGTCGAGATGATTTTGACTATGAGAAAAATTGATTTTGATATAGATGTTGAGATGAATTTTGGAATTTTTTTTTTGGATGATTTTGATGAGTTGAATTGTTGAAAATATTACGTATTGAGTCTTCATATCCTTGTCCAAATGTCGAGTCGGTTATGGTTCACTGCATTGATACCTTGTTGATGTTGAAAAAGATTGAAATGTTTTATGTTAAAGTTGGGGTTAGGAATCCACAAATTGTTGATGAATTATAAATTGAGATATTTGTTCTGGTCTTTATGATAGACCCTTGTGATGATGATGGTGGATCTCCTAACGCGTTCTGAGCTTATCGGGGAGTAGTACTTAGCACCGAGAGGGAAATTTGGTATTTCCCCAAACCTATGTGCCACCGTAGGGTTGTTTGATGATGATATTATTGGCCAGAGAGCCCGATTATGATTATTGCAGTTTTAAGGTCGTACTCCCTGGCAAAGTGTATGATGCTCCCGCCAACAGGGGTTTTAAACATTGGTATTCCATGTAGCTCAGGTGGGGTTGTCGGTTATAGGAAACTCCACTGTCCTTAAAAGTCATGTTTCTTGAATTATCGAGTCACTCCGAGATTTAAGTCAAAGATTAAGATATTATGATGAATTATGATTACCTATGATAAATTTTGACTATATGATAATTTATGATGATTTATCTTAATTTATGATTTTTGATGATTTACATGGATTATGAGATTTTACCATTTGAACTATTTATTATGAAAGTATGAAGAGTATGATTTGATATGACTCAAGACAAGTGAGTCATCATTGTCTGTATGCATGTTTTCATGAAATTGATGATGTTATTTAAAGTGTTGCATGGACCCCCACATACTCAGTACATTTTTTTTGTGCTGGCCCCCATATACGATTCTATTCAGTTGCGGCATCTGGTCAGCAGGTAAAGGAGTCCTTATAGTTCAAGGTCTTGTGTTGGTTATTTCAGTTCAGAGACACTGTACCATCTTCTGTCGGCCATATTGAATAGGATGATTGGGAGTCATGACCTGTTTATGTACAGGCAATACTAGTAGAGGCTTCATAGAAAGTAGTAGTAGTTGATGTATTCAGTCTCCTTCTTATATATGTATATGTGTCAGTAGAATTGTGATCTTATAATTCCAATATTGTATTAAGTAGATTCTGTATTGAGATATTTTTATCTTCATTCTCTCATAATTATGTTTTAAATTAGCTGCTTTTGAGTTATACCTATGAAAGGGTTAGCTTGGGGTCACTTGTGACCCTAAGCACCATGTGGCATCTTGGGACTCAATTTTTGGGGCGTTTCAAACTTGGTATC
>NW_025852572.1:1848-2575 GCF_002878395.1 Capsicum annuum | reverse complement strand
TATAATTAATTTCTTTATTTAGATTATCTTGATTTTCTCTAGTTTTTCTAATATATTCTAACATCTCTTAATCTGAATAATATACATCTAGGTAATTATCCAGGTATAACTGTGCTATCCAATTTATAGTTTCAATTTCATAGTCTAATACTTTTTCTAATATTATTTTCTTAATATCTATAATTTCTATATCTCTAAGTACATATAAGATTAAGACTTTAAGATTATCTATCATTTAAAATTGACTAAATATTTTATTATAATATTTTATACTTGTTTGTTTTAGTCTTAGTAGTTCTTGCATATTTTCATTAAGAAATTCTATAGATTTTATATCTTTAGTTTCCATGTATTTGTCTAAATTTACTTTATCTGTTTTTCTATTAACTGTATGTTTCTCTTATCTCTTTCCAAAAATTCTAGATATATGTAATTTATCATGGTAAGTATTTGTAAGAGTAGTTAGGTAGGTATGGTATGTAATTTATTCTATTCATATAATATTTATCAAATGCTTTTCTAATATGATTTTTCTTATATCTACTACTTTTATATCTTTAAGTGCATACAAAATATGTATTTTAAATTTATCTACCATTATATCAGATAAATAATTATTTATTTTCATAAAATTGCTATTTTCAAAATATTCCCTTCAATCATGTACATAACAAAATATGGTCATCTTAGATTACTATATACTAGATTATTCTTAAATAACATGTTC
>NW_025852572.1:0-1748 GCF_002878395.1 Capsicum annuum | reverse complement strand
TTTTTCTAATATTATTTTCTTAATATCTATAATTTCTATATCTCTAAGTATATATAAGATTAAGACTTTAAGATTATCTATCATTTAAAATTGACTAAATATTTTATTATAATATTTTGTACTTGTTTGTTTTAGTCTTAGTAGTTCTTGCGTATTTTCATTAAGAAATTCTATAGATTTTATACCTTTAGTTTCCATGTATTTGTCTAAATTTACTTTCATCTGTTTTTCTATTAACTGTATGTTTCTCATATCTCTCTCCAAAAATTCTAGATATATGTAATTTATCATGGTAAGTATTTGTAAGAGTAGTTAGGTAGGTATGGTATGTAATTTATTCTATTCATATAATATTTATCAAATGTTTTTTCTAATATAATTTTTCTTATATCTACTACTTTTATATCCTTAAGTGCATACAAAATATGTATTTTAAATTTATCTACCATTACATCAGATAAATAATTATTCATTTTCATAAAATTGCTATTTTCAAAATATCCCCTTCAATCATGAACATAACAAAATACGGTCATCTTAGATTACTATATACTAAATTATTCTTAAATAACATGTTCTTCGGTCACTATTAGCATGGTAATCTGGATATTTTTCCCTTAAATAGAGCCTCTACTCTGGTTACTTCCCACCACGGCTTCTTGCCTCATTGGTTTCACCTTTAGGATGGCATAGTTCTTAGGGATTTTTCTCCGTTTCCACTTTGCTAATAAACTTTTTAACATATTATTCTTCGAATAATTCTACTATAAAGTAACTAACATGAATTTATTTTATCATACCATGATTGTTGGAAATTATGAATTTAGCTATTCATAATCATAAATAAATATACCTGTTCGGGTAGGTTTGATATTTCTAAGGTTTGTTCCTCCATAGCTTTTTCCATTGAAATAAATCTGTTTTTTAATAACTAAGCAAAATATTTGTTGTGGACAGGAGAGAGTTTTTACTTCAACACATAAAGGCTTGCTTTGCAATGCCTTCGGTTCATCTTATTTATAGATTGAATGAATCTTTACAAGAGTATTAACGTTTTTAAAATTAGTCTACTTTACAAAACGTCTCCTAGTAAGACAAAAATTATTAATGCCTAGACTAATAATAGTCAAAAAGCCTAAAAAGTCTAAAAAGTCTAAAACCTAAAAGTTTAGCCTATACAAAAGTTTACGTAAAATAAATTGTGAAAGTTTACATGTTGCTTTCACAATTTAATAGATTGTCTTCTATTATTACTCTGTTGATATCTTCTCGTTGTCGTATTTGCTGCTTTTCCATATCTCCATTATTGTTTCTTATCTTGTATCTTCTAGCTGGCGTTCTTATCTACTTGGTTGATTTTTCTTCTATTCTAGCTGAACTTCTGGGATATCATTATCTCCTCCATTACATTTTCAACATTTATAATCTGGATATTTATGTCCAATTGTCTTGCAATATCTGGTTAATAATTCTTTTGAAATAAATTTTTCTCTGATAGCTCTGGCCATAGGTTCTGTCTTTGGTTTGAGTAACGTCAGAATCCATTGCCTAATAGTTTCCATATCTATTTCTCGTAATTCCTTTGAATTTGAATATATTAGTACATGATTTCTTGAATAATAACTTCATATGGGATTTTGGTTGCAGTATGTGTTCGCTAGCTCTTGCAAAATTGTAGATAGTCAGATAATCCTCTTATTCGCATAAAATTTTGGTATCTCAATTCTAGGTATTTCTGGTTGTGGAAT
>NW_025852571.1:0-7917 GCF_002878395.1 Capsicum annuum | reverse complement strand
CCCATAGCAATAGAGAGTATACTACAAGGTTTCCATAACCCTAACAGGTAAACTTAGCTACTCATGAATAAAACAGAAATCAACATAGAAATATTCATCATACCAAAACTTAGAATGATCTTGGTGATGAAGGTGACTAGCGAAATTAAGAGGGAAACACGTTTCTCTCTCTCTGTCCTCAAGCTAAGCTGCTTTCTCTTGTTTTCAAAATAATACAGAATGTGAATAGTGTGAATAATGAACTAAAAATTCAGCAATCATGCTTTTAATAACATCCTTCTCTAATAAATTGCTACTGCATCTTTAACTATTTAAAAATGTTGAGTTTGCCCGGGAAAAAGTTCCCATGCGTCACATTCAGTCCAAGAGCTACTTTCCTTTTTATGTGAAGTTTTCCTTTGCTGTCCACAGGTCCCCAAAGTGCTGAAATTTTCCTAATTAGAACCTGAAAAGCATGCTAATCACATAGGTCAGCTCACTTAACTAAAAATAGACTAAAAGTGCAAGAATTATGAATCTTATCCTGAAAACTTAGCTAAAACATGGGTAAGTTATGGTGCTTAGACGTATGAATATGCCCAACATCACCACTCCACACTTAAAGATTTGTTTGTCCTCGAACAAAATAGTACATCTATGCGAATACCTAACTAAAATTCACAAGAGCAACACAAAATTTTCAACAAGACATACACTGGAATTATTAACAAGGAGTAGATTTCTTGATCATTACTAGAAACAACTCACCCTCCAACATAGACTCATTAAGTTGGTTAATTCGTATTCACAAGTTAAGCCAAAAAATCATATAAAACTACTCAACAATCATCAACCATGTGCGCTCACACAAAATGTTACCCATAATCACTCATAGTTTTGCAATTTTCAGACATATGGGTATAAGAACTTGCTTGCTCTCACTCTCACAAAGAATTCTTAGATTACAACTGGTGACCATATGCTTGCCCTTAGTGTAATGCTCCACTAATATCAGAATGCTAAGGTTAGGATCAAATTGGTCTTTACGAGTTGTAAAGTAGGCTAAAGGGACGGGTAGGACTATTTTGGCCAGAAATGGTGACTATGCTCCCTAAGCACTTTAATACACTACCTTATGCCATTTACACTAACTTTTAACAACCACTCTCCATTCCTTTCATCTACCAACCCCTTTTCAACCATTTTGTTACTCAATCAAAAATACTATGATGGGAATATTTATTATTATTTTTTATTTTTATTTTATTTTTTTTAATTATTTTTTTATTTTTTTTTAGCATCCCCATGATAGCCACCCTCGATCACAATATTTTTATGTACCAATAACTAAACTTTGGGGTATCACTTTCACTATTTTCCTCTTATTTTGCCACACTCTTTACTCAACTTGATTCTACAATTTAAAGCGCTTGGGAGCTTTTGGATCAAATTATGGTCTTTTCAAAAAAAATGGATTAGGCTACATATGGGGTTGCCAAAGAAAATAGCTAAAGGCTCAATGGGTGTTTACTAGGACAATGTACAAAGGTAGGTAAAAAGAAGATAAAAAATCAGGGCTGCCAAAGAAATGCCTAAATCATCTTCTAAACTCACAATCTTTATTTCGCTCCACACACACACTAGGCAAGTTCTAGCATCAGCCACAACAAAGAATATACAATAACCTTACACAAACATTGCAGATGGTCAAATTAATTGGGAGCATTATAGATTCTTGACCCAACAGATAAATGAATTAAACTACAAACAATTATCACAGCATGAGTCACAACTTAGAGCCTAAATGTTTCAATAGTAGTGATTCAGCACAAACTCCTATTATAATGCCATGCCGTCTATAAGAACAATTTCATGCAAAAATATGACTAATTTTAACTAACTAACTACAACTAAATCAAAATGACTATAGAATAAATGCGGGCAAGCAGTACGCAATACAACAGACAAGGCAATCCGCAGACATATACCCGTACCCCACACTTATACGGAACCACTGCCCTTAGTGTAAATAAATAAGCAAAAACCTGGTTAGTCAGACTCCTCCTCTACATCCGGGGTCATATCCCCTGCGTCAGAATCATCATCAGAGTCTTCATCATCAGAGTTGTCCTCCACATCAGAGTCTAGCAGCTGGTGATCATCGTCTGTCGGCACAACATCATCTAGAGGTTCTTCAAAATTTACCCCCACTCCACACATGGCCCGAGCATGCTCATTAAGCTGGTAGTCATAGTCCAACTGCTAAAGCTCTGAATCAGTCGGCACACAACCCCCATTCATCATAGCAAACCTAGTCATGCCATACAGATGGCGGAAAAACTCTCATCTCGAGCATATCTCTCAGCAGTGGTAAGGTTGATGCCTTGACCAGTTTCTCGATCTTTGATTTTCATAAGATCTACCTTCTTTGGGTTATGTGGCAACTTATGGTCTGCTGGCTCCTCCTAAATGTGCTCTTTTCTTAAAATTGCAGTCAACAAGTTGCCGAAGCTGAAATGAGACCTTTTGTGCACCCTTTCTTTTCACATCGACATTCGTATAACTGCACCAATATTGATGGGAACTTTCGTCATTAGAGGATATACCAAGCAGACTTGATCACGCGTGTGGTTAAGTATTGTGATGATCATTATCTTTGTAACGAGTCCACAAGGTCATGGACCTTGATCCATACAACGTATGTCTGACAGCTCTGTAGGGAGGTCTATTGTAGAGCTCCTTGAGTGGTGATTGATCCACACTTGGAGTACCCAGGAAAGAGTTGAAGAAATCAGCGTTCAATTGCAAGACTTGCCCCCGAATCTTTACTTCATTTCCTGTAGTCCTTGGGGACCAGTTGGCATAAAACTCTCGAGTCAAATCAAGATTACATTCGCCCATGTCTCAGAAGATAAAGTCAACATTTAGTGCCATAATCTTTGCCAAAATGCGAGGGCAGTTCTTTGCTAAACTTTTCTTCTGCATCAACTCCACATGGACATATTTCTTTACTTTATTATTTCTATACCATTCCTTCCCTTTCTCCTCCAGAACCTACTTGATCCCAAAAGTGCGTTGAGGCACTTGAAGAGAAGAGGAATCAGCCTGGTCCTTTCTTGACCTTTTTGTGAGGTGGATACTTTCTCCTTTCCCTGTCGTCCTTACGGAGCCATGTTACGTGAGATCATAATAGGGTCATGTTAGTCTCATTTCGTAAAATTCACTATAATCAAAAAAGAAAATAGTGATGGCACCACCCCACACTTAATTTGTTTGCACAAAATAATTGAGTGAGTGATGTTGATTACTCAGACTTCATTGACATACATTTAGGTGGTATGTACCAACAACATTATTAGCGCAGTGACAGTTTCAACCCTTTACTTTATGTAACAATTTCTCAGTTTGATATAGAGAAGCAACACACAATGGTCATGTAATCTTGACTATCATTTCCAACTTTATTTCATTGGAGCAATGCAATCTTTGAGCAAGACTACCACATAGAAATCTTATCATGCTATAGCATAAAAACAATTACACAATCTTATGCTTTTGGTTAACCATGACCATTACATCGATGAACGAGTCACTCACATAGTCAAGCTTACAACTCCCAAAATTATGCATTAACTTCAAAATTTCAACTCCATAATAATAAAAAATTATGACAGTGAATACTAATCAATACATGCCGGAGTAAAATCAAGAATACCCACAAGAATCCTTTCACTCAATGAGATGTATTTTTCAAAAATCATAACAAACTAACCATACTCTTATCACCAAGCACTACTACAAAATCTAGTTAACTATTATAAGCGTAGCACTGAAACAACTACGAAACATGAAAGAAAAACTTACTTGGTGATTAATTCATGATGAATCGGGAAGGTGAGCCTACAGGATTAGATGAGAAAAGAGAAAAGCTTGGAGAGGTTATGGTGATATTAGGTGGCGCTTAGGTTGAAGAAAAATTTAGTGGGGTTTAAGGGTAGAGGATATATTTAAAGGATGAGCCATGGGTAAGGTTGGTCCATTCATAAACGGGTTAGTAGGCAAAATTCACGTTGATAGGCGACACCTATAGTATCGCCTAAGCATACCATTGCCTATGTTAGCATAGCGGTGCCTAGCCTATTACCTATGTTGGCATAGGCGGCGCCTAGCCTATCGCCTATGTGAGGCAGTGAGCATAGGCGATGGCATAGGCGGCGCCTAGCCTATCGCCCATGTTGGCATAGGCGGCGCCTAGCCTATCACCCATGTTGGCATAGGCGGCGCCTTGCCTATTGCCTATGTGAGATTATTCCTAGACTTACTACCAATGACATGGCTCACTTTTAAGTCAAAATTTGGGGCTAGTCTCCTCCTTTGTACTTCATGCACCTACACTTAATCAAAAATAACAAAAATGATTAGAAGGATGGGTTGCCTCCCACCAAGCGAATAAGTTTTGGTCGTGGCTCGAATCTTCTTTTTGAATTTTTATTTATCAAAAACAAACTCCTAGTGAAACAAAAATGATTAAAAATGATGGGTTGCCTCCCATGTAGCGCTTGATTTATTGTCGTGGTACGACATAGTTATCTCGATTACTCAGACTTCATCAAGATATATGGTGGCTATACATTTTATCGAGTCGGTTGGACTGATATATAGCTTCACTCTTTGGCCATTCACCTTAAAGACACTACCATCATCGTTTTCTAACTCCACTCTTCCAGATGAGTAAACTTGGCTGATTCTGAATGGACCAGACCATTTAGACTTTAACTTTACTGGAAACAACTTCAGTCTAGAGTTAAAAAGGAGTACCAAATTGCCTTTCTGAAAGTTTCGTTGGATAATCCTCTGATAATGGTACTTTTTCATCCTTTCCTTGTAAAGATCTGCTCTTTCATATGCATTTAGATAGAATTCATCCATCTCATTTAGCTGCCCCAGTCTCATTTTTATAGCATCATCCCAGTTTAGATTAAGCTGTTTTAGTGCCCACATTGCTTTATGTTCTAGCTCAATTGGCAAGTGATAAGCCTTTCCATAAAATAGTTGGTATGGTGACATGCCAATTGGTGTCTTAAACGCGGTCTTATATGCCCATAAGGCATCATCCAGCTTCCTGGACCAATCATTCCTGCTGGTATTTACAGTCTTAGCAAGGATCAGCTTGATTTCCCGATTTGAAACCTCTACCTGCCTACTAGTTTGTGGGTGGTACGGTGTAGCTACCTTATGTTGCTTAACCCCATACTTTGCCAATACGGCTCTGAATAGCTTGTTGCAGAAATGTAATCCTCCATCGCTTATGATGGTGCGGGGTATCCCAAAACGAGAGAAGATATTTCTATTTGAGAACGCCACAACACTCTTACCTTCATTATCAGCTAGCGTGACTGCTTCAACCCATTTAGATACATAATCCACAGCAACTAAGATATATTTCATCCCAAATAAGCTCACAAATGGGCCCATGAAATCAATATCCTAGACATCGAATAACTCTACTTCAAGCATTTTGGACATGGGCATCTCATGGTGCTTTGAGATAGAACCTTGCCGCTGACACTGATCACATCTTCTTACAAAATCGTAGGCATCCTTGAATAATGAAGGCCAATAGTAGCCACTTTGCAGTACTTTCTTGGCCGTCCGTTCACCTGTATGGTGACCCCCAACTTCGGAAGCATGGCTTGCTTCCAGTATGCTAGGCACCTCTACATCTGGGATGCACCGCCTAATAATACCATCAGCACATCGTCGAAAAAGATAAGGCTTATCCCAGAAGTAATGTTTCACATTATGCATGAACTTTTTCTTTTGATGAAAGGAGAGATTCTCAGGAATCACTTCGCTTACCATGTAGTTAGAAAAACTGCATACCACGGTAAGTTTTCCACCATAGTTGCTAGAATCTCTTCGTTGGGGAATGCATCATCAAAATCAAGGTCGGTCTGCACTGTGTGCTCACTCTCAAGTCTAGATAGATGATCAGCTACTTGGTTTTCACAACATTTTCTATCCTTTACCTCAAAATTGAATTCTTGAAGCAGTAGCACCCACCTAATTAGCCTTGGCTTGGCATCCTTCTTTGCCATTAGATATTTTAGAGCCGCATGATCTGTATAAACCACTACCTTGGTTCACAACAAGTAAGCACAGAACTTTTCTAAAGCATAAACAACCGCAAGAAGATCTTGTTCAGGGACGGTATATTTCTTCTGTGCTCTATTCAAGGCCTTGCTCGTGTAGTAGATTGGATGAAATAGATTTTCTCTTTTCTGACCAAGTATAGCACCCAAAGCTACACCACTTGCATCACACATAATTTCAAATGGTAGAGACCAATCGGGTGTTACAATAATAAGGGCTTCAACTAGCTTTCCTTTGAGGCATTCAAATGCCTTCAAGCAATCTTCACCAAAGTAAAACTTTGCCTCCTTCTTGAAAAGTTTGCATAATGGGTTTGCAATCTTGGAGAAGTCTTTAATAAACCTTCGATAAAAACCAGCATGACCAAGAAAACTACGAACCCCCTTCACAGAAATCGAAGGTGGTAGTCGTTCGATAACTTTAATCTTGGCTCGATCAACTTCAATTACCTTTTCAGAGACCTTATGCCTGAGAACAACGCCTTAACCATAAAATGAAACTTCACCCAATTTAGCACCAGATTGAATTCCACACATCACTGCAAAGCCATACTCAGATTTGCCAAGCATTACTCAAATGACTCACCTACAACTGAAAAGTCATCCATAAACACCTCCAAGGTGTCTTCAACCATATCAGAGAAAATGGACATCATATACCGCTAAAAAGTGGCAGGTGCAGTACATAGCCCTAATGGTATTCGTTTGAATGCAAAAGTACCATATGGGCATGTAAAAGTGGTTTTCTCCTGATCTTCAGGAGCAATGCAAATCTGATTATATCCAGAATAACCATCCAAGAAATAGAACTATCCCTTCCCTGCCAATTAATCGAGCATTTGATCCATGAATGGCATTGGGAAATGGTCCTTTAACGTCCACGAGTTCAGCTTCCAGTAATCCATACACACCCTCCACCCTGTGATAGGCCTGATTGGAATTAGCTCATTCTTCTCATTTGCTACTACTGTCATGCCCTCATTTTTGGGCACACATTGTACAGGACTCACCTATTTGCTGTCTGAGATTGGATATACCACCCCTGCATCTAACTACTTTATGATTTCTTTCTTTACCACCTCTTGCATAGGTGGATTCAGACGACACTGATGCTCAATAGTGGGTACGTAATCTTCCTCTAGCTGAATCATGTGCATGCATATGCCAGGAGGGATACCAATTATATCAGCAATAGTCCAACCAATAGCTCTCTTGTACCTCTTCAGAACAGAGATGAGAGCCTTTACCTGTTGTTCACCTAAATCAATAGCAATAATAACCGGCAGTATATTTCCACTACCCAAGAACACATACCTTAGATGAGTGGGTAGCTCTTTCAATTCTAGGACCGGTGGCTCTTCAATGGATAGCTTTACCAGTGGTGAAGGTCGATTCTTAAGGTCAAGGTCCAGCTTCTTGGGGGCATATGAATACGACTTCATTTCTGTCAAAGCACAGATAGTTTCTTCGTACTCTTCAACCTTCTCATGCTCAAAGTTCAAAAGCACAACAGCCAACGGCTCAACAGTAAGTTGCTTTTCTAAAGATAATTTCTTCTCATCCTCATAATAAACATCAGATATAGAGAACACATTCATATCTTTGGGCTGCTTCATTGATTTGCATACATCAAAATGTACCACTTCATCATTCATCCGAAATAAAAGCTCATTTGCTCGTAAATCAATAAGCACACTTCCTATTGTGAGAAAAGGTCGACCCAAGATTATGGGCACCTCAAAATCCACCTCGCAATCCAAAATAACAAAGTCTGTAGGAAAAATGA
>NW_025852570.1:0-3237 GCF_002878395.1 Capsicum annuum | reverse complement strand
ATTAGTAAACCAAGTAAGAGAATATATTCCAAAACTAGCAGAAAACTTAAAACCATTACAGAAAAAATTAAAACAAGATGTAGAATATAGATATAATGAAGAAGACAAAAAACAGGTAAAGAAAATAAAATTACTTTGTAAAGAGTTACCAAAATTATAATTTCCAGATAAAAATAAAAAATTTACATATATAGTAGAAGCTGATGCAAGTGAATATAGTTATGGAGGAGTACTCAAATATTGGTATGAAGAAGAAAAATTAAAACATCATTGTAGATATTATTCAAGAACGTTTAACGAAACAAAAATAAAATGAGAAATTAATAGAAAATAATTATGTTCTTTATATAAATGTTTAATAGCATTTGAACCATATATCGTGTATAACAAGTTTATTGTTAGAGCAGATAATACACAGGTACGATAGTGGCTAACAAAAAAAATACAAAATTAGGTTACGACAAAGGAAATTCGGAGACTAGTATTAAATATACTGAATTTTACATTTACAATTGAAGTAACAAATACTAACAAAAATATCATTGCAGATTACTTATCAAGACAAAGCTACTCAAACTGATTTACTAATGGAAGAGGCTGGTGCCAAAGATACCCAGACTGATTTATTGCTCCAAATGTTTAAACAAATGGAGTTATTACAAGAACGAGTTATTACACTAACTACTGAAGTTTCAAATGTAAAAGTGTAAGTCGAGCACTATAAAAAATAAGATACTGTACAGAAAGAGCACATTAAAAAACTAGACCTAGAAGGTGACGATGAGAAACACCTTAAAACTCAAATTACTAACGAAACTTCTATTACAGCTGCAGGTACATCTAAAGGAACAAATATAGTCACTAAAAATAGACCTAAAATGCCAAAGAAAAAGAATTATAACCTCAGTCAAATATTTTCAAAACCATATACACCAAATATACAAAATTTAGAAGCATTTGCACCTCCCCAGATACATACCTATTCTGAATCACTTAACCAAGAAAAACAGACATACAATTATTCTTCTCGTAAATACATTTACAATATACACACCTTACAAACCTTATTAAATACCAAACCTATTCAAAGTGAAGAGCTAGCCGCACAACAAAAAGGATATATTACCCAGAAATGCCAAAATTACAATAAACTTATTGCCTTACCAGGTACAAGCCCAAATTTTATTAAATCATGTTACTATTATGGATTATTATCTACGGTTTACACAACCGATGGAGAAGAGTTAGTAGGAATCCCAGAAATTTACAAAGAATTTATGACTTATAAGAGAATTACCAACGGACAACTATTCTATGTTTGATTTTATTCCGCACCAGCAAAAATATTATTTGACGAAATTAAACAGACTATTAATGTGGTCAAAATGGGTATGACCAGAGATTATATTATTTCGAAAGAAATATGTGAACAGATCGAGATACCAAAAACGCAGATACCAATATTTTACTGCAACAAAAGAGTTATTGGAATAAGCAATATATTATCAGAGTTACTTAATAATTATTTAAATAAAAAGCCAGTTTGGATATATAATTCAAGGAACCAAGCATTGATTTATTCAACTTGCACAGAAGTTAGAGACCATGACATGGAAGAACTTAGAAAATGGGGATTAACACTCCTCAGACCAAAAGAACAACCATTAACAAGATCTATCAGTAAGGAAATTATTTTAGAAGAAGCTATGGATCAATTTTGTGAAAAAGTTGGCCAAAAATACAAAGACCACATATGCAGCAGATGTAGTGGCAAACACAAATTTATTCCAGATGTGATGCTACACTGATAAGAAGATAGAAAAACAGCAGATACAACAAAAAAGAGATAACTACGGAGCGAAATAATGGAGAAGACAAGCTATTAAATTGTGAAAGTGACATGTAGATAACTTTCACAATTTCCTTTATGTAAATTGTAAAAATTTGTATAGAAAAAGTCTTAGGCATTTAAAAATTTTTTTGTCATTTAGTGCTTTATGTCAAAGTCTTCTTTTAAAAGATGAAGACTTTTTTGTAAACATTAATTTAGTTTAGCCTAGACTAGTTTAGGCTGTGATTTTTCAAAGTCATTTTAGGAAACGTGTAAAGAAATTATTTGTAAATTTCAGTTATAAATTGAAGGACCGAAGGCAGTGCAAAGGCAAGCCTTCATGCGTTGAAGCAAAAACTCTCTCTCTTGTCTACAAAAAATATTTTGCTTATTTATTTAAAAAACAGGTATATTTCAATGAAAAAATCTATGGAGGAACAAAACTTAGGATTATCAAACTTACCAGAACAGGTATATTTATTCACTATTATGAATAGCTAAATTCATAATTCCTAACAATCATGATATAATAAGATAAGTTTATGCTAGTTACTTTATAGTAGAATTATTCGAAGAATAGCATGTTAAGAAGTTTATTAGCAAAGTGGAAACGGAGAAAAATTCCTAAGAACTATGTCATCCTAAAGGTGAAACCAATAAGGCAAGAAGCCGTGGTGGGGAGTAGCCAGAGTTGAGGTGCTGTTTAAGGGAAAAGTATCTGGATTACCATGCTAATATTAACCGACGAACGTGTTATTTAAGAATGATCTTGTATATAGTAATCTAATATGATCATATTTTGTTATGTGTATGATTGAAGGGAATATTTTGAAAATACCAATTTTATGAAAAATGAATAATTATTTATCTGACGAATGGTAGATAAATTTAAAATACTCGTTTTATATGTACTTAAGGTTATAGAAATAGTGTATATAAGAAAAATCATATTAGAAAAAACATTTGGTAAATATTATATGACTAGAATAAATTACATACCATGCCTACCTAACTACTCTTACAAATACTTACCATGATAAATTACATATATCTAGAATTTTTGGAAAAAGATGTGAGAAACATACAGGTAATAGAAAAACAAATGAAAGTAAATTTAGACAAATACATGGAAACTAAAGATATAAAATATATAGAATTTCTTAATGAAAATATGCAAGAACTACTTAGACTAAAACAAACAACTGAAAAATATTATGAAAAAATATTTAATCAAGCTTAAATGACAGATGACATTAAAATACTTGTCTTATATATATTTAGAGATATAGAAATTATAGACATAAAGAAAATAATATGGGAAAAATTACAAGATTATGAAGAGGAAGAATTATTAAACAATATAGAAAACTTACTCATATATTATGAACACCAATACTATTTAGATT
>NW_025852569.1:1042-1177 GCF_002878395.1 Capsicum annuum | reverse complement strand
CCCTTGAGATGGTGAACACAACTACGGAATCAATTTGGATTTTCTACGGTTGAATCACAAAGTATTTGGAGTTGAAATTAGGCTACGGTTTCTTATTTTCAATAATTTGATGATAATTGATGGATATGAGACTAA
>NW_025852569.1:451-942 GCF_002878395.1 Capsicum annuum | reverse complement strand
AATAATTTGATGATAATTGATGGATATGAGACTAATTATATGTATATAATGACAAATTTTCGTCCATGAGGTGATGGAAAATGACCATATTGCCCTTAAAAATTTAAGTAAATCCAAATCTGTCCATGGTGGACTGTTTAGATAGGCTAAAGTAAATCGGCCATAACTCTTTGCTCCGATATCGGATTTGGGTTAAATTGGTATCTCTAGAAAGATAATTCAAAGAGATTTCATTTCATATAAATTAGGACACTCAGTTCGTCCTGTACAAGGAGTTATGATCGTTTGAAGTTAACCCTAAAAATCTGTTTTGAGAGGCTGAAGTAAAACGAGTATAACTCCTTACTCAGATGTTGGATTTGGATGAAACCAATTGCATCGGAAAGAAGACTCAAAGATATTTATTTTGATATGTGTTAGCTCTCCCAGTTCATTATATTGAGGGAGTTATGATCGTTCAAAGTTGACCCAAAAAACTGGCAGGCCTCAGT
>NW_025852569.1:0-351 GCF_002878395.1 Capsicum annuum | reverse complement strand
ATGAGAGGCTGAAGTAAAACGAGTATAACTCCTTACTCAGATGTTGGATTTGGATGAAACCAATTGCATCGGAAAGAAGACTCAAAGATATTTATTTTGATATGTGTTAGCTCTCCCAGTTCATTATATTGAGGGAGTTATGATCGTTCAAAGTTGACCCAAAAAACTGGCAGGCCTCAGTAGTTTGTGTGCACGAAATTTTCCTGCACATTTACTGTTCACAACATCCCGGCCACCGTTTTATAGTTTCGAACGTGCTCGATTATATCCAAAACTTATTTTTTTTTGGAAATGTTTATATCGCTGGAAAGCTTATTCAATAACCTTCGTATGGAACCATCGACGGGCAAA
>NW_025852568.1:0-3576 GCF_002878395.1 Capsicum annuum | reverse complement strand
ATTATTATTATTATTATTATTATTATTATTATTATTATTATTATTATAGAGTATAAATTATAGATTATAGATATAGATGTATCAAGAGTAAAGTAGAAAAATGGAATTTTATATAAATTTTAAAAAAGTAAGGGATATTAGGTAATATAGTCTCTTAAGTATCTCTTAAGTATGGAATTTATGTAATTTATCCAATGTTTTTAGTATTGAAAAGGGAAAAAAATATAAATAAACATCTCGTTTCATGCAACATATAGCAAAATTTTTAAGATTACAGTTTAGAGCAAATTTTTGTTATAAAAAAAATAAATTTTTCTTTAATAAAAAAATAAAAATACAAATTACATATAAGGAAAAGAAATTTCATACCCATAAAGAAAATATGACACATATTATTAGGATATCAATCATTCATTTTTTGTCTCTCGATTTTCTTTTCTTTAGCCATATTTAGTTTTCTCTTTCTTCAATATCAATTTTGGTTTTTTCAATTCTTCATTATCAAAAATATCATTTTTCTTCTAGCAATCCTTTTTTTATTATTAGGAGCTCAAATGTGATACTTCTAGTTAAGAGTAGTAGAATCCAACTATTCCATCACTATTTATATTGGTCAATGATATCGAACAACAAATGTGTTGGAATCAGAGGAAGATCCAGAATTTGAGTGTGACGGGTGCACCTCTATTGTTAAACATATTACTCATTCAAAACTACAAATTTATATTCTTTTTGTCCTAATATATGTGGCATTTTCCGTTTTTCAAGATCTAAACTATCTAAATTTACTACATTATTAAAATATATTTTTACATGATATTGCCATGAAAAGATTATAACTTATAGTAGTATTGTTCATATAATTTTAAATATCTAAATTTTATTTTTAAAATATTAAATTAATTCCATTAAATTCAACTTTAAAAATTAGTTAATGTTACTTCCGATAAGCAAAAATGCTATATATACTTCCTCCGTTTCTTATTAGTTGACTCCTATGGACTTGGCAAGCCCAATAAAAAAATTAGTTGGGTGCTTATTTTATCAAATTAGCCTTATTAATTCTGCTTTGAAAGTATAAATGTGAGTTATACAATTTATCTATTCATTTAATAATGACGGTAATCTTGGAAGAACATAATAAAATTCTCTTGATTTCATAAATGAACAACTAAATTGAAACAAATATTTTTAGCAAGAAGGTCAAGGTTTTTTTAGAAATAGCCTCCTTATCTTTATGAGGAAGAGATGAGGTTTGTGTTGGGTTCGAAATCGAGAGAGCGGACTGCGGAAGCTTTTATTTGCAAACTATCGTGGTGATAATTCAGACGACAAAGAAAACAATGCTAAAAGCATTAAATTATTATATGTTTTGGCCAATCGGCCTACATATTATAAAGGCAAAATGCTCTTCTGGACCCATGTACTAGATCGGTTTTGTAAGTTGGACACTTCTACTTACATGTTTGTCATCTGGACCCCTGAACCCACTAAAAAATAATATTTTAAACACATTTTGGGAGAGTGTAATACACTCTCCCACGTCAGCTGCCACATAAGCTGCCACGTATACCACGTCACCTGCCACGTCATTTTCATGAAATTTCAAGTCATTTTTAAAATGTTACATCACAAATTAAATATTAAAATCAGTTTAATTAAATAAAAAAAATTATAAATTATAGAAAAATTTAAATAATAATATTTTTTATTTTTGCTCACAAATTAAATATCAAATTCATTTCAAATAATTAAAATTTTTCTCCAATTAATTTAAATTTTTAACTATAAATTCATATATATAAACATAAATAAATTTTTGATTTTTAAATTTCAATATCTTTAACAAAACATACTTAAATAAATTATTTTTATAAATTATAGAAATTCTAATACACAAACACAATAAATTTTTAATTTAAATTAATTTTAATTTTTAACTATAAATTTTAATACACAAACATAATAAATTTAATTAAACATCAAATTTATTCCAAATAATTAAAATTACTCTCTAATTAATTTAAAGTTTTAACTATAAATACACATACAAAAAAATAATGAATTTTTAATTTTTAAAATATCTTTAACAATTTGTAAAAGTTACAACATTAATCCTAAACAAAATAAAAAATTTAAATTAAGAACAAAAACAACAATATCTGCCACAACAATGAACAACCAACAACAATATCAATGGTGATGGTGATGAACAACAACAACAATATCAACACAGCAAAAGACTTGATCAAAAAAAGGCAAAAATATATATTTGCCACAACAATGAACAACCAACAACAATATCAATGATAATGGTGATGAACAACAACAACAATATCAACATAGCAAAGAGACTTGCCCAAAAAAAGGCAAAAAAAAAATACAACAACAACAACATGAGCAACAAGTGTGTTCCTCTTAGCAAAAATGAGCTTAAATTGATAGGTATCTAGACAATCAGTAATCGTCAAATTACAACAAAATTTTGACAATTTGTTACACTCTCAATCCTTAACACACATCTTAACACCCTTTACCATCTTCACTACTGTTGATTTCTTCTTGAACGACTCATTCTCATCTCCATTCAAAATTGAAACCATCAAAATTATCAGCAACATTACCAAAATCCTCATCTTCAAGATCCCCATTATTCTTCTGCAAAGAAACAATACAACAAATCTATTAGTGATGTTGGCACATATAGTAATTTAAAGAGTGAAAATGAAAAGACAACTTACAATTATGTTTGGGTGGTACAGTACAATACAAAACTTGCAATGCAAAAGAGAGGAGGAGTTAGATGGAATATCTTTATCAAGAAAAAGAGAGAATTAATATGATGAATGGTGGAAATTGGTTGTGATGAGGGAATAAACGATGGAGATTGAGGGATACATGCTGGATTTGGCATGACAGCCATGGCTGGACAGGGGATGGGGGACTGGGGTGAAGGGTAGGGTAGGGGCGGCTGGACGAGGGAGAGGGGATGGACGGTGTGAGAGGGTATTTGGATGGGAGACGGGGTTGGGGGAGGAGGGCTGAGGGGTGGGGTGGGGGCTGGATGGAGGGAGGGTTCGAGGAACAAGGGTTTTTTATTTTTAAAATTTTGAAAAATATTCTTTAATGAAAAATGATGGAGGAAAAAAAGACTATTTTTTATTTTTAAAATTTTAATATTATTTTTAATTATTTTAATATAAAATTGATCAAAAATTGACTCCCACTCGCACCTCCAGGAGAGTGACTATACTCTTTTTGTCCTAATCAGCCATTTAATGCCACATAGGTATAGTCAACGGTCAAAGGGTTTGAAATATTATTTTTTAGTGGGTTCAGGGATCCAGATGACAAACATGTAAGTAGAAGTGTCCAACTTACAAAACCGACCTAGTACAGGGGTCCAGAAGATCATTTTGCTTATTATAAAACTAATATCAAAAACATTAAATTTATTGGGAGAAATCTCCCCCTAAACAAAGACTCTTTAATAACTATATTGTGGATGCTACTGTGTTATGGTATGAGAAGGGAGTCTTCTATTTATAGATGTCCAAAACCTTTCCTCCAAGAAAG
>NW_025852567.1:3228-7600 GCF_002878395.1 Capsicum annuum | reverse complement strand
GAATAAATTTGCAGAATTAATGGTGAACTTTGGAGGTTCTTGAAGTTGGATGTAGGAGCTTAGGGTTTTCTTTTTGATGGAATTTGATAAAATATAACATATAATGCTTCTAATAGGCTTTTAATATAGGGTTTGGATGGATTTTGGGTGAGGTGGAATGACCAAAATGCCCCTAAAAATCAAATAATTCTCGAATCTATCCTTTGGTGGACTGTTTTGATAGTCTGAAGTAGATCAACCATAACGTTTTACTCCGATATTCAAATTGGATGAAAACAATTTCATTAGAAAGAGGGCTCTCATATATTTCCGTTGATATATAGTATCTCACCCAGATCATTGTGTACGAGGAGTTATGATCGTTTGAAATTGACCCAAAAATTTGATTTTGATAGGCTGAAGTAGATCGACTATAACTTTTTGCTCCGATAGACAAATTGGATGAAACCAATTTCATCGGAAAGAGGACTCGCAGACCTTTCCGTTGATATATATTAGATCACCCAGATCATTATGTAGAAAGAGTTACGATCATTTAAAGTTGGAGCAAAAATACGCCAGGCCTCAGTACTTTTTCCTGCACGTTTTACTGTTCACTACTATTCACGGTTCGATCGGAATGTTCATAACTAGTCGTTCAGATGTCCGTTTTGGATGATCCACAAATCGTTGGAAGGATTATTCGATACTCTACACAATGGTGGGTCATAATCTAAGACATTCTGCATGAAAAATTTATAATTCATTCTAGAAGATAGAACCCAACACGTTTACGCACAAAATTTCAACAAAAAATTTCCCGGGGTATTACATCATCCCCTCTTGGAAAGATTCATCCTTGAATGATGCTAGACATGCCAAGATTAGATAGGGAATAGAGCATACAGCTGAAACCATTCGTTAGACTCATCACCACATCGTTTCTCACTCCGAATGCAACATAGAATGCATAAATTCAAGAAACTACAGCTGAACACATAATAAATAACAGCTGAACCGCTGTAACTTTTATCAAAAGTGCATGATTTAGGAAAGAACGGTACCTTCGGTTTGATCGGAGTTTGCGAAAAATAGGTGTGGGTAGTTGGATCGCATATCCGCTTCAGCTTCCCAAGTTGCACCCTCAACAGAATGGTTTCGCCACAACACCTTGACCAAGGAAATTTCTTTTTTCCTTAGTTTTCGGACACTGAAATCAAGAATCTTAACAGGAATCTCATCAAAAGAAAGATTTTCTTGAATGTCAGCACTCACAGAGGAATCCACTACCACAAAATCGCTAATATGCTTTCTAAGCATGGAGACATGGAATATTGGATGAACTGAGGACAACTCGGAAGGCAACTCGACCTCATAAGCTACCTTATCAACACGACTAAGAATTTTGTAAGGACCAACATAACGGGGACTAAGCTTCCCCTTCTTTCCGAATCTCTTCACCCCCCTCATGGGTGAAATTTTCAGATACACTAAGTCACCAACTTCAAACTAAAGGTCTCTCCTTCTAACATCCGCATATGACTTCTGACGACTCTGAGCAGTTTTCAACCTTTCCCTAATCAATTAACTTTTTCCATAGCCTCGAATACCGAATCAGGACCACTCACAGCCGCTTCACCCACCTCGAACCAACCTATGGGTGATTTACACTTCCTCCCATACAAGGCTTCAAACGGAGCCATGCCAATACTAGAGTGAAAGCTGTTATTATAAGAAAATTCTATCAACGGTAAGTGATCATCCCAACTTCCCTTAAAGTCAAGTGCACAAGCTCTTAACATATCCTCTAAGGTCTGGATGGTCCGCTCAGCCTGACCATCGGTCTGCATATGAAAAGCAGAACTCAAAAGCACTTGGGTACCAAGACCCTTCTAAAAAGCTTTCTAAAATTGTAAAGTGAACTGAGTACCCCTATCCGAAATGATAGACAAGGGAACTCCATGCATTCTGACTAGCTCTCGGATATACAATCTAGCGTAATCCTCAGCAGTATATGAAGTATGAACAGGCAAGAAATGAGCAGACTTAGTCAATCTATCAACCACAATCCAAATGGAATCATGATGGCGTCGGGAAGGAGGTAAACTAATCACGAAGTCCATATTTATCTCTTCCCACTTCCAGGTGGGAATACTAAACTCTTGAATCATACCACCAGGTCTTTGGTGTTCAACCTTAACTTGTTGGCATGTTGCACACTTAGCTACAAATGCTGTTATATCTTTCTTCATGCCACTCCACCAATAGATTTCTCGTAAGTCTCGGTACATCTTGGTGGCACCAGGATGAATAGAATATGGTGCCCCGTGCACTTCATCCATAATCCTCTATCTCAGATTATCAACATCCGGGACACATAATCTACCCTGCAATCTCAACACACCATCTCCCCCGTGGGAGAAAACCTCTACTTTTTGGTGCTTGACTGACTCCTTTAGTCTGACCAAACTAGCATCTAAGTATTGCTTTTCCTTCACTTCCAAAACCAAGGAGGATTCAGAACTACTCTGAACCCCTATACTACCTTCAGCAGAGTCAAACAACTTAACCCCCAATCTAGCCAAACGATGTACATCATGAGCCAACTCTTTCTTACCTTCTACCATATGCGAAACACTATCCCTGGACACTCTACTTAGGGCATTCACCACAACATTGGCCTTGCCTGGATAGTACAGCATACTCATATCATAGTCCTTTAAAAATTCTAACCATCGTCTCTGCCTAAGATTCAATTCTCTCTGGGTAAACACATACTGCAGGCTCTTATGATCAGTGAAAACATCAACATGGACACCATAAAAATAGTGTCTCCAGATTTCCAAAGCAAACACTACAGAAGCCAACTCAAGGTCATGGGTGGGGTAATTTTTCTCATGGGGTTTCAACTGTCTAGAAGCATAAGCTATCACCTTACCCTTCTGCATCAATACGCAACCCAACCCAACTCTCAAAGCATCATAGTACACCACAAAACCATCAACACCATCAGGCAAAGTCAAAACAGGGGCTGAAGTGAGTCGAGTCTTCAACTCCTGAAAAATCTTCTCACAAGATTCGGACCATAAGAACTTCACTTTCTTTTGGGTCAACCGAGTCATAGGAGACGCTATAGAGAAGAAACCCTCAACAAAATGGCGGCAATAGCCAGCTAAACCCAAGAAACTTTGGATATCAGTCGGATAAATAGGTCTAGGCCAATTTCTAATAGCTTCGGTCTTTTAGGGATCAACTCTAATACCCTCGGAAGAAATGATATGACCCAGAAAAGCAACTGACCTTAGCCAAAACTCACACTTACTGAACTTGGCAAACAACTTGTGATCTCTAAGGGTTTACAAGACAGTTCGAAGATGATCAAAATGTTCATCCTCACTATGGGAGTACACTAGTATATCATCGATGAACACTATGACAAACATATCCAGATATGGTCTGAACACTCGATTCATGATGTCCATGAAAGCTGCTGGGGCATTAGTTAACCCGATAGACATAACAAGAAACTCAAAATGTCCATAACGAGTTTGGAAAGCATTTTTCGGGATGTCACACTCCCTAACTTTAAGTTGATGATAGCCGGAATGAAGGTCTATCTTTGAGAAATAACTTGCACCTTGCAATTGGTCAAACAAATGATCTATTCTCGAAAGCGGGTACTTATTTTTTACGGTGACTTTATTCAGTTGGCGGTAATCAATGCACATACGCAAAGAGACATCTTTCTTTCTCACAAACAACATAGGGGCACCCCAAGGAGAAACACTAGGCCTTATGAAACCCTTATCTAGTAGATCTTTTAGTTGCTCTTTCAACTCCTTAAGTTCTGCAGAGGCTATACGGTAAGGAGGAATAGAAATGGGCTGAGTATCGAGAAGAAGATCAATCCCGAACTCTATCTCTATATCAGGAGGTATCCCTAGGAGATTATCCAGAAAGACATCAGAAAACTTATTGACGACGTTAACAGACTGAAGAGTTAGAGTCTCAGACTTAGTGTCTTTGACTCTAACTAAATGGTAAATATACCCCTTGGAAATAAGATTTCTAACTTTGAGGTAAGAGATAAAATGACTCATGGGTGACACAGAATTCCCAGACCACTCAAACACGGATGCACCCAAAAACTGAAACTTGACCACTCGGGTCCGACAATCAATAGAGGCATAAGAAGAATACAGCCAGTCCATACCCAAAATCATATCAAAATCTACCATGTCTAACTCAATCAGATCAGCCAACAAGACCCTATGAAGAATGGTAACAAGACACTTTTTATAGACTTTCTGGGCAACAATCGAATCACCCACTGGGGTAGAAACTAGGATAGGCTCAGGAATAATCTCAGGACTCATTTCAAAATTCACATCAA
>NW_025852567.1:0-3128 GCF_002878395.1 Capsicum annuum | reverse complement strand
AATAGAGGCATAAGAAGAATACAGCCAGTCCATACCCAAAATCATATCAAAATCTACCATGTCTAACTCAATCAGATCAGCCAACAAGACCCTATGAAGAATGGTAACAAGACACTTTTTATAGACTTTCTGGGCAACAATCGAATCACCCACTGGGGTAGAAACTAGGATAGGCTCAGGAATAATCTCAGGACTCATTTCAAAATTCACAGCAATCAAAGGTGTAACATATGAGAAATTGGATCCAGAATCCAACAAAGCATACACATCAAACTGAAATATACAAAGCATACCAGTAACAACATTGGGAGAGTCCTCATGTTCCTGGTGGGACGATAAAGCATAGAATCTATTTTGGCGCTGCCCGCCAGCATTGCTAGAAGAGTTACCCTGAGCTGGGGCTAGGCGAGTCGCTGGAACTAGAGCACTAACAGCCTAAATCTGGGTTTGAGGGCGATAGTCACGACGCCTTTGTCCATCCTGTGGACAATCTCTAACTCTGTGACCTATGTCACCACACCGGAAATAACCCCTCTTCTCACCCCAACACTCACCCAAATGAGCCCTACCACACTTAGGACACAGGGGACGATCTGGCTTACTTCCAGTACTGTACTGGGTCCTGGATGTATATAACCGACTACCTTGCTCCTGCCTACCTCCTAGGCACAGAGCACTAGCAGATGACGGTGCTAGCATAGACGAACGGTCCTGATACTGAGGGCAACTCCCTCCCTGTGATCTAGTCTGACCCTGTTCGTGCTGCTCGGACCTAGCTCTCTTATTCCCTATCATTCTATCTCTCTCCTTAATATTGTCTGCCTTAATCTGTTGGGCATGAGTCATCAGCCTAGAAAGATTCATCTCACTATTCAGCATAGCAGACTTACACTCCTTAACCACATAACTAGACACTTCAGTCACAAACTTATTCATACTAGCCTAATTATCAGCCACTAAGTCAGAAGCATACTTAGCCAACTGATTGAACTTTAGACAGTACTACCTAACAATCATAGAGCCCTATCGCTGGTTCATGAACTCTTCCACCTTCGCCTCCCTTATCTACAAAGGGAAAAACTTATCCAGGAATGTATCCTGGAACTCTTGCCAAGTTATAGGGACATCTCCCTCACCTCTACTTTTTCTCCAAGCAATAACCCAGTCATAAGCAAGGTCTTTCAACCTATACACAGCTAACTCCACACTATATTCCTCACATGCACCTCCTCTAAAAATAACCGTAGATCCTCATCAGACTTGGACCCATAAAATTCTGGTAGATTCATCCGTATGAAGTCACGGATCCTGGCAGCAGCTAAATCACCTCCCTGCTACTATGGATCCAGGGCCGGGTTGGCCTAAATATTTGCAGTAACAGATTGGGCCAGCACCTGAAAGGCTGCCCAAAATTCAGCATGAGACACGTTTTCATTCAATGGGTCAGCGGGTTGAGGTTGCTGACCATTATTATTTCTTCTCGCTCGACGTGAAGTCATATTTCTGAAAAAAGAGAGCATGAATCAATAGCAGAGAGAGACACTTTAAGTACGATAGACTTCTGAAAGAAAGAATCACACTTTTTCCTAAAACGTCTTGTAGCCTCTTGCTCATAGATGTGGCGTGCTACACACCGATGATCAATACTCTACTTAACGTGGCTTGTCAGACTCCCTAGGACACCTTAAAACCTTAGGCTCTGATACTAAGTTTGTAACACTCCAAAAATGGGTCCCGGAGCATCGCACGGTGCTTGAGGCTATGAGTAGCCCCAAGCTAACCCTTTGAGCTATTTTCATTCAGTTCAACACGAATCAACAGGGTTTCCATAAATGACCCTCAAATATCAACAAAGTAATCATCATTCAAGAATAAAAGAATTTCAGAAAGATAACAAAATATGACTAATTAGTCAACTCCCAACATCTATACTAGTCTGACAAGCCTCTAAGAAAATCAATAAAACCAGCGAGCCATTGAGACACGCCCCAACTGACTCATACTTAGTTATCAAATGTAAATAATTCCATGAAACCAACATCAGAAATCACGTCCTCGAAACATGAGGACTCACCATAACAGAGGATGTAGAACAACGTGCCTAAAGAATTACTGTCGAACCTGAAATTGAGCACCTGAACCTACATTCTAAGAAAATCCAGTCCACATCCGAAGATGTGGGTCAGTACCATGGAAAGGAACCGAGTATATGGGGTTGTATGCAGTTGTATAAACATCATCATAAATATTTATAAGAAATATATAGGATGTATGAAAGACTCACATAGCCCAAAGAAAATTATCATAATCATAAGAGGATGAAATGAGTACAATAACACATGTGAGTCATCATATAATTTGTCAATCACTTTCAGTTCATCAAGAATATCAATTCTCATAATGTAAATATCATTTAAATCTTTCGAAAGAATAACTTTCACAATTCCACTTTCAAATCACTTCAGCATTCACATAGACACAAGGAAACACATACACACTGGGAGATCCGATAACCGACATAAACCATGTGAGCTACATGGAGTACAACATACAACCCACGTTGGGGAGAGCCGTCCTATCCTTGCCATCGGAGTAGGACTATCGATATCAAATCCACACAAACTAGTGATCATTATATAAATCAGCCTCAGGCTCACTCCTACGGGGGCACGTAGTTCTAGGGAAGTAAGGTTGCTTTATAACTCCCACTCGGTGCTAAAGATTTCTCCCGGACTTAGCTTAGATTATTTAAAAAACAATCCATAACAAAACGATTTCAGTAATATATAAATATACATCGGGAGCCATCATACTTTCCATCTATCAAATCAACCACATTGTGGATTTCTTTCACACTCGAGTTCGAAATAACTCTATTAAGACCAAAAGGTCAAATCATTTAAAATATCACAAATATTCAACATCAACGTGCTTATAACACATACTTTCTCAAAAAAACACAATTTTCAATGGGGATTCACGATCCGAATATCAAAATCATGATAAATATCATTCAAGATTCATGCTTTATATCTCCACACATGTAAATTTATCTTTCAAAATCATAAACATCAAGATTTCAAAATAATCATCATAAGATATGGGTTCATGCTTCAAATTCGTAAAAA
>NW_025852566.1:1195-3857 GCF_002878395.1 Capsicum annuum | reverse complement strand
AGTAAAATCACGATCCAAGCAGCTGAAGCAAACATGTCGATCATGAGTAGCTTACTTCAGCTGTTTATTGGGACTTCTTATATAGTATACTAATAATATAATTTTTTAATGCTTAAATAACCATAATAAATAATTAGGGATGATATAGTAAAATCACGATTGAAGCCGCGAAGCAGACATGTATTAGAAGTGATATTACATAATAACTACAAAAAATTACTTGTGAAAAAAAATTTAAGTGGGCCTCATATAAGATATCAAGCTAATTTAAAACATCAAGAGTTAATTTATCATTTTATGTCTATTTTATCTTTTTTTACTAAATACTATTAATTTTTTAATACATAGATGACTTATAATAATTAATTAGAGGTGATCTCACAAAATTACGGTTGAAACAGCTGAAGCAGACATGTCAGAAATATTTATTTTACTTATTTATATTAAATATTATTATTTTTCTAATACGTAAATAACTTATAATAATTAACTAGGGGTGATACAGTAAAAACACGATTGAAGGAGCTGAAGCATGCATGTCGACCTACTAACTGCTTCAGCACTCAACTCTGGCTTATATATAAGTAAACTAGCCAGCTTACGTTGTGCTACGCACCGCCCAATGTTGATCCTTAAAAATTTTACGTTATGTATAATTCTATCATTTAATTAAAAGGTTTATTTGTTTGGTTGATAAATTCTAAGCTAGACATATAATATTATATTTAGATTGATGAAATTTGCATAGCGATATTTTAAGTTGTTCAAACTTTTGTGACATTGATAGTCAATTATATTTTTTAAATAATTAAGTTCTTAATTATTGTGATTTATGATTTTTTTTTTCTATTCTTTTAATTAAAAGTGACATAGTAAAATTATTGTAAAAAATACTTGTAAATTTTTTTTTGAGTGGCTTCATATAAGACGTCATGTTAATTTAAACCATCAAAAAATAATTTAGCATTTTACGTCTATTTTACCTTTTTTATTAAATATTATTAATTTTTTAATACTTAAATTACTTATAATAATTAAATATGGGTAATTTAGTAAAATTGTGATTGAAGTAGTTAAAGCAGTCAGGTCACAAATATCTATTTTAGTTTTTTAATTAAATATTATCAATTTTTTAATACGTAAATGACTTATAACAATTACTTAGAGATAATGTAGTAAAATCAAGATTCAAGCAGTTGAAGCAAACATGTCGATCATGAGCAGCTTGCTTCAGCTATTTATTGTGACTTCTTATATAGGATACTAATAATATAATTTTTTTAATGCTTAAATAACCATAATAAATAATTAGGGATGATATAGTAAAATCACGATTGAAGACGTGAAACAAACATGTATTAGAAGTGATATAACATAATAACTACAAAAAATTACTTGTGAAAAAAAATTTAAGGGGGCCTGATATAAGATGTCAAACTAATTTAAAACATCAAGAGTTAATTTATTATTTTATGTCTCTTTGATCTTTTTTTATTAAATACTATTATTTTTTAATACTTAGATGACTTATAATAATTAATTAGGGGTGATCTCAAAAAATTACAGTTGAAGCAAACATGTCAGAAATATTTATTTTACTTATTTATATTAAATATTATTATTTTTCTAATACGTAAATAACTTATAATAATTAATTAGGGATGATACAGACTGAAGCAGGCATGTCAAACTGCTAATTGCTTCAGCACTCAACTCCTTCTTATATATAATTAATGTTTCAGAATAACAGGGAAAACTATCTTACTGATAATTTGTATGTACTAGACAAGAACTGTTTTGCCCTTACAAAAGAAAAGTACAAACTTTTCTAAACCTTAACCCAAGAGCTATAAATATCCAAGAATCAAATACAAACTATATAACCCAAAAATTGCAAGGTTACAACAAGCTAATCGCACTACCCAAAACCAATCCAAGCTTAATAAAAACATGTTTCGACTATGGATTATTAAATACCATATATGCCCAAGATGGAGAAGAACTAATAGCTATAGAAGAATTACATAAAGCATTCACCACCTAGAAAAGAATAACCAAAGGAAATCTATTTTATATAAAGTTTTATACTGCACTAGCCGAGATATTATACGACGAGATCAAACCAGTTATACAAATTGTAAAAATAGGATTCACCAGAGATATGATTATACCGGAAGATATTGTGTAGCAGCCAGAGATACCCAAAATCGAGATACCTGATTTTTATGCAAATAAATGACTTATTAGATTAGCTACAATTATTCAAGAATTAACAAATAATTACATCAATGGAAACCCAATATGGAGCTATTATTCAAGAGACCATAAAATGATTTATTCAAATTCAAGAGAACTATGACAAACAGATATGGAAGATGCCAGACAATGGATAATGACGTTACTTAATCCAGAAAAACAATCTACTGCAAGAGCAATTAGTAAAGGATTTATTTCAGACGGATTGTTAACAAGATATTGCAAGATAATTAGACACAAATATCCAGACCATCAATGTTCGAGATGTAATGGAGGAGATAATATTATCCCAGAAGTCCTGCTAGAATAAAAGAAAAAATCAACCAAGAAGATAAGGACACCAGTTAGAAGATAACAATGGAGCAATAATGGAAAAATAAAAGACAAGCTATTAAATCATGAAAGC
>NW_025852566.1:0-1095 GCF_002878395.1 Capsicum annuum | reverse complement strand
ATTTGTGTCCAATTATCCAGACCATCAATGTTCGAGATGTAATGGAGGAGATAATATTATCCCAGAAGTCCTGCTAGAATAAAAGAAAAAATCAACCAAGAAGATAAGGACACCAGTTAGAAGATAACAATGGAGCAATAATGGAAAAATAAAAGACAAGCTATTAAATCATGAAAGCAACATGTAGATAGCTTTCTTGATTTCCTTTACGTAAATAATGTATAGGAACTATTGGCTTTTTAATTTTGATGACTTTTTGTCACTTGACATAATTACTTTTTTGTCTTTGTAAGACTTTTTGTAAAAGATGTAATTATTAAGTAGGAGACGTGTAAAGATATATTAGGACAGGTTTAAAGTAAAATAGTATACACACTTTCATTCTTAGGTTATAAATAGACGAGCATTTTGCTCAGTTAGAGGCAAGTCTTCATGTGTTGAAGCATGCCTCCTTCTTTGTAAACAAAAAACTTTTGAATATTTAATAAAAAAACAGATATATTTCTAAGAAAAAGCTATGGATGAACAAAGATCAGAATTATCAAACCTACCAGAACAGGTATATTTATTTATGATTATGAATAGCTAAATTCATAAATTCCTAACAATCATGATATGGTAAAATAGGTTCATGTTAGTTACTTTATAGTAGAATTATTCGAAAAATAGCATGTTAAGAAGTTTATTAGCAAAGTGAAAAAGGAGAAAAATCTCTAAGAACTATGTCATCCTAAAGGTGAAATCGGTGAGGCAAGAAAGTCGTAATAGGGGAGTAATCACAGTAGAGGCGCAGTTTAAGGGAAAAGTATCCAGATTATCATGCTAATAGTGACTGAAGAATATGTTATTTAAGAATAATCTTGTATATAGTAATCTAAAATGATCACATTTTGTTATGTGTATGATTGAAGGGAATATTTTGAAAAAAGCATCAGATGAAAAATGAATACTTATTTATCTGACGAAATTGTAGATAAATTTAAAATACTTGTTTTATATATACTTAAGGATATAGAAATTGTAGATATAAGAAAAATCATATTGGAAAAAATATTTGATAAATATTTTATGACTAGAATAAATTACACACCTCAC
>NW_025852565.1:0-2390 GCF_002878395.1 Capsicum annuum | reverse complement strand
CCCCAGGATTGATGATCTATTCGACCAACTTCAGGGTGCCAGTTACTTCTCCAAGATAGACCTCGGATCAGGCTATCATCAGCTCAGAGTTATAGAATGTGACATTTCGAAGACAGCTTTTCGTACTCGGTATGATCACTTCGAATTTTTAGTGATGTCATTTGGTCTTACCAATGCCCCTGTAGTTTTTATGGATTTAATGAACCATGTGTTCAAGCAGTACTTGGATATGTTTGTCATAGTCTTCATAGATGATATTCTGATCTATTCTGACATAGAGCGTGATCATGCAGACCATCTCAGGATTATTCTTCAGACTCTCAGGGATCACTAATTATTCGCTAAGTTCAACAAGTGCGAATTTTGGCTAAGATCAGTAGCATTCCTTGGCCATATTATTTCCGGTGATGGAATTAGAGTAGATTCTCAGAAAATCAAAGCAGTAAAAAATTGGCCCAGACCCGTATCTTCATTAGATATTAGGAGTTTTTTGGGTTTGGCTGGCTATTACAGATGGTTTGTCGAGGGATTTTCTTCTATTGCATCTCCCATGTCCAGATTGACTCAGAAGAAGATTAAGTTTTAGTGGTCAGATTTATGCGAGAAGAGCTTTCAAGAGTTGAAGACTCGACTCACCTCCGTTCCAATTCTAGCTATTCCAGATGGTTCAGACGATTTTGTAGTCTATTGTGATGCATCTAGAGTGGGTTTAGGTTGTGTCCTCATGCAGCATGGTAAGGTCATAGCCTACGTCTCCAGACAGTTAAAGCCACATGAGAAGAATTATCCTACTCATGATCTTGAGTTAGCAACGGTAGTTTTTTCCTTGAAGATTTAGAGGCATTATCTCTATGGAGTTCATGTAGATGTCTTCACAGATCATAAAAGCCTCCAGTATGTCTTTTCTCGAAAAGATCTCAATCTTCCCCAGAGAAGGTGGTTAGATCTCTTGAAGGATTATGACATGAGTGTTCTCTATCATCCGGGCAAGGCCAATGTTGTGGCCGACGCTCTCAGTCGACTCTTCATGGGTAGTATTTCTCACGTTGAGGATAGTAAAAAAAAGATGGCTCAGGAGATCCATCAGCTTGCCAGACTAGGCGTTCGCTTAGTCGATTCTTCAGAGAGTGGTGTATGTATTCATAGTAGTTCAGAGTCATCTCTAGTTTCTGAGGTGAAAGAGAAACAAGACAGGGATCCTAGCCTTGTCAAGCTCAAAGAGTTAGTTCAGAATCAGAAAGTCGAGGTTTTCTCCCAAGGGGGAGATGGTGTTCTTCGTTGTTAGGGTCATCTATGTGTTCCATGTGTAGATGAATTGAGGTAGTGAATACTTGCAGAAACGCATGGTGCACGATACTCTATTCATCTAGGGGCCACTAAAATGTACCATGACATGCGGGAGATCTATTGGTGGAGTGGGATGAAGAGAGATGTTGCAGAGTTTATGGCTAAGTGCTCTACATGCCAGTAGGTTAAGATAGAGCATCAGAAACCTAGTGGTTCCATGCAAGAGTTCACCATTCCTACTTGGAAGTGGGAAGAAGTTAACATGGACTTCGTGCCGGGTTTGCCTAAAACTCGTCATCAGCATGATTCAGTCTGGGTCATTATAGATAGAATAACCAAGTCAGCTCATTTCCTTCCTGTTCGTACTTCTTATTCCGTCGAGGATTATGCCAAACTCTATATCAGGGAGTTAGTCAGGTTGCACGGTGTTCCACTATCTATCATCTCAGATAGAGGTACCCAGTTTACTTTTTACTTTTGGAAAGCGTTTCAAAAGGGTCTCGATACCCAAGTACACCTCAGCACAACATTTTATCCTCAGATAGATGGTCAAGCAGAGAGGACCATTCAGACTCTTGAAGATATGCTAAGGGTGTGCGTAATTGACTTTAAGGGAAGTTGAGACGACCATTTGCCTTTGATTGAGTTTGCATACAATAATAGCTATCATTCTAGTGTTCAGATGGCTCTATTCGAAGCTCTCTATGGTAGGAGATGTAGATCTCTAATTGGTTGGTTTGAAGTTATTAAGGCCTCAATCATTGGTCCTGATTTAGTATTCGACGCCTTAGAGAAAGTTCAGTTGATCAGAGAGAGACTCTGGGCTGCTCAGAGCTGACAGAAGTCCTATGTAGATGTTTGTAGAAAGGATCTCGAGTTCGAGGTCAATGACTATGTCTATCTTAAAATCTCTCCCATGAAGGGAGTGAAAAGGTTTGACAAGAAAGGGAAACTCAGTCCCCGATATGACGGTCCCTTCAGAATTCTTTGTCGCTTCGGCAAGGTAGCTTATGAGCTTGAGTTGCCTTCAGATCTAGCCTCAGTCCATCCAGTCTCCCATGTTTCTTTTCTAAAGAAGTGCATATGTGACCCAGCAGTTGTTT
>NW_025852564.1:1941-4643 GCF_002878395.1 Capsicum annuum | reverse complement strand
CAGACCACTCAAACACGGATGCACCCGAAAACTAAAACTTGACCACTCGGGTTCGATAATCAATAGAGGCATAGAAGAATACAACCAGTCCATACCAGAATCACATCAAAATCTAGCATGTCTAACTCAATCAGATCAGCCAACAAGACTCTATGAAGAACGATAACAGGACACTTTATATACACTTTTTGGGTAACAATCGAATCACCCACTGGGGAAGAAACTAGGATAGGCTCAGGAATACTCTCAGGACTCATTTCAAAATTCACATCAATCAAAGGTGTAACATAAGAGAAACTAGATCCAGGATCCAATAAATCATACACATCAAACTGAAATATACGAAGTATACCAGTAACAACATTGGGAGAATCTATTCTGGCACTGCCCACTAACATTGCTAGAAGAGGCGCCCTGAGCTGGGGCTGGGCGAGTCGCTGGAACTGGAGAACTAACAGTTTGAGTTTGGGTTTAAAGGCGATAGTCACGACGCCCTTGTCCATCCTGTGGACAATCTCTAACTCTGTGACCTATGTAACCACACTGGAAACAACCCTTCTTCTCACCCCAACACTCACCCGAATGAGCCCTACCACACTTAGGACATAGGGGAAGATTTGGCTTACTGCCAGCACTGTACTGGGACCTGGATGCATATGACCTGCTACCTTGCTCCTGCCTACCTCTAGGAATGGGAGCACTAGCAGATGACGGTGCTGGCATAGACGAATGATCCTGATACTGAGGGCGACTCCCTCTCTACGATCTAGTTTGATCCTGTCCGTGCTGCTCGAACCTAGCTCTCTTATTCCCTCTCATTCTATCTCTCTCCTTAATATTATCTGCCTCAATCTATTAGGCATGAGTCATCAGCCTAGAAAGATTCATCTCACTATTCAGCATATCAGACCTACACTCCTTAACTACATAACTAGACACTCCAGTCACAAACTCACTCATACTAGCCCGATTATCAGCCACTAAGTCAGGAGTATACTTGGCCAACTGATTGAACTTTAGACAGTACTCCCTAACAGTCATAGAGCCCTATCGTAGGTTCATAAACTCTTTCACCTTCGCCTCTCTCATCTCCAAAGGGAAAAACTTATCCAGGAATGCATCCTGGAACTCTTGCCAAGTTATAGGGACAGCTCCCTCACCT
Organism: Capsicum annuum; assembly: GCF_002878395.1. Classification (NCBI taxonomy): domain Eukaryota; kingdom Viridiplantae; phylum Streptophyta; class Magnoliopsida; order Solanales; family Solanaceae; genus Capsicum; species Capsicum annuum. Next base: position 3,481 of record NW_025852564.1, on the reverse strand, counting down.
CTACCTTTCCTTCAAGTAACAACCCAGTCATAAGTAAGGTCTTACGTAGGCAATTCCACACTATGTTCCTCAGATACATGCATCACCTGAGTAATCTTCCGCACCTTCTCTAAAAACAACCGTGGATCCTCATCATACTTGGACCCATAGAATTCCGGCGGATTCATCCGCATGAAGTCACGAATCCTGGCAACAGTTGAATTACCTCCCTGCTACTGTAGATCCAGGGCCGAGTTTGCCTAAACATTTGTAGTAACAACTTGGGCCAGAGCCTGAAAGGCTGCTCGAAATTTAGCATGAGACACGTTTTCATTCAACGGGTCAGCAGGTTGTAGTTGTTGACCATCATTATTTCTTCTCGCTCAACGTGGAGGCATATTTCTTAAAAAGGAGAGCACAAATCAATAGCAGAGAGAGACACTTTAAGCACGATTGACTTCTGAAAGAAAGAATCACACTTTTTCCTTAAATGTCTTATAGCCTCTTGCTTATAGATGTGGTGTGCTACACACCGATGATCAAGAATCTACTTAATGCGGCCTGTCAGACTCCCTAGGACACCTTAAAACCTGAGGCTATGATACCAAGTTTGTAACGCCCTGGAAAATGGGTCCCAGAGCGTCACACGGTGCTTGAGGCTACGAGTAGCCCCAAGCTAACCCTTTGAGCCATTTTTATTCAGTTCAACACAAATCAATGGAGTTTTCATAAATAACCCTCAAATATCAATAGAGTAATTATCGTATAAGAATAAAAGAATTTCAGAAAGATGACAAAATATGACTTATTAGTCAACTCCCAACATCTATACTAGTCTGACAAGCCTCTAAGAAAATCAATAAAACCAACGAGCCATTGAGACATGCCCCAACTGACTCATACTCAGTTATCAAATATAAACGATTCCGTGAAACCAACATCAGACATCACATCCTCAGAACATGAGGACTCACCACAATAGAGGATGTAGAACAGTGTGCTTGAAGAATCACTGTCGAACCTGGAACTGAGCACCTGAACCTACATTCTGAGAAAATGCAGCCCACATTCGAAGATATGGGTTAGTACCATGGAAATGAACCGAGTATATGGGGGTTTATGCAGTTGTATAAACATCATCATCATAAATATATATAAGAAATATGCAGGAAGTATGAAAAACTCACATAGCCCGAAGAAAATCATCATAATCATGAGAGGATGAAATAAGTACAATAACACATGTGAGTCATCATATAATTTGTCAATCACTTTCAGTTCATCAAGAATATCAATTCTCATAATATAAATATCATTTAAATCTTTCAAAAGAATAACTTTCACAATTCCACTTTCAAACCACTTCACCATTTACCATAGATAGAAGGAAAAACACACACACTGCGAGATCCTATAACCGACATAAATCATGTAAGATACATGGAGTCCAACGTACAACCCATTAGGGAGAGCCATCCTATCCTTGCCATCAGAGTAGGACTATCGATATCAAATCCACACAAACTAGTGATCACTATATAAATCAGCCTGAGGCTGATTT
>NW_025852564.1:0-1841 GCF_002878395.1 Capsicum annuum | reverse complement strand
ATCTTTCAAAAGAATAACTTTCACAATTCCACTTTCAAACCACTTCACCATTTACCATAGATAGAAGGAAAAACACACACACTGCGAGATCCTATAACCGACATAAATCATGTAAGATACATGGAGTCCAACGTACAACCCATTAGGGAGAGCCATCCTATCCTTGCCATCAGAGTAGGACTATCGATATCAAATCCACACAAACTAGTGATCACTATATAAATCAGCCTCAGGCTCACTCCTACGGGGGCACGTAGTTCTAGGAAAGTAAGGTCGCTTTATACCTCCCACTCGGTGCTAAAGATTTCTCTCGGACTTAGCTCAGATCATTTCAAAGACAATCCATAACAAAACAATTTCAGTAATATATAAATATACATCAGAAGCCATATGCTTCCCATCGATCAAAATCAACCACGTTGTGGATTTCTTTCAAACTCGAGTTCAAAACAACTCCATTAATATCAAAAGATCAAATCATTCAAAATATCTCAAATATTCAGCATCAACGTGCTTATAACACACACTTTCTAAAAAAACACAATTTCCAATGGGGATTCATGATCCAAATATCAAAATCATGGTAAATATTGTTCAAGATTCATACTTTATATCTCCACACATGTAAATTCATCTTTCAAAATCATAAACATCAAGATTTCATAATAATCATCATAAGATATGGGTTCATTCTTCAAATTCATAAAAATCAAATAAAAATTATGCCTTTGTAAAGAAAATTACTTTTGGACATAAGAATGAAAGAGAGTTCTTGTTGGAAAACCCCACATAACTTGAATGATGAACTTTAGATCGATACTTATTTTGAGATGTTAATCGTGCCCTTGAATGATGGTTCTTGGAGTTCTTGAACTAGGAACTTGGAATCTTGAATAAATTTGCAGAATTAATGGTGAACTTTGGAGGTTCTTGAAGTTGGATGTAGGAGCTTAGGGTTTTCTTTTTGAGGGAATTTGATGAAATATAACATATAATTCTTCTAATAGGATTTAATATAGGGTTTGAACGGATTTTGGGTGAGGGTGAATGACCAAAACGCCGCTAAAAATAAAATAATTCTCGAATCTATCCTTTGGTAGACTGTTTTGATAGTTTGAAGTAGATCAACCATAATGTTTTACTCCGATATCCAAATTGGATGAAACCAATTTCATTATAAAGAGGACTCTCATATATTTCTGTTGATATATAGTATCTCACCCAGATCATTGTGTACAAGGAGTTATGATCATTTAAAGTTTACCCAAAAATTCACTTTTGATAGGCTAAAGTAGATCGACTATAATTTTTTGCTCCGATAGAAAAAATGGATGAAACCAATTTCATTGGAAAGAGGACTCACAGAGCTTTCCGTTAATATATAGTAGATCGCCCAGATCATTATGTACAAAGAGTTATGATCATTTAAATTTGGAGCAAAAATATGCCAGGCCTCAGTACTTTTTCCTGCACGTTTTACTGTTCACTACTATTCACGATTCGATCGGAATGTTTATTACTCGTCGCTCGGGTGTTCGTTTTGGATGATCCACATATCGTTAGAAATATTATTCGATACTCTACGCAATGGTGGGTCATAATTTAAGACATTCCACACGAAAAATTTATAATTTATTCTAAAAGATAGAACCCAACACATTTATGCACAAAATTTCAACGAAAAATTTCCCGGGGTATTACATAGAGTTCTATAATTCACTAAGTTCTGAGAATCATGACTCGATTGGAATTATAGAGAAACTGACACGGGCTCTAGACAACAGCTCTATTGTTAGGTATAAATACCCCCAAGACTCGATGACATAAAAGTAAAGCATAAT
>NW_025852563.1:0-12234 GCF_002878395.1 Capsicum annuum | reverse complement strand
TGTTATGCTTTTCAAGTTTACTCTATGCTTTACTTTTCATGCTATCGAGTCCTGGGGGTATTCAATACCCTAAATATTAGCTATTTACCTAGAACTATAGTAGTTATAGAACAGTCCAAGTAATGTTACGACAATAGTGCTCAGTAATCAGTCATAGTCTCAGTCTAGTATTTAGTTCAGAACTCAGTGAGCTAAGTCCGTTAATCAAATTCAGTAGTATTCCGTCAGTTAGCGGAACCCAATGAACTCAGTTCAGCTCAATTATAAAGTACAAATAGTAATAGTTCAGTCCAACCTAGTATAGTTTAGAAATCAATTCATTTTCTATTCATTTAGGAGTAGGATTCAGTACGGAGCGAACCCAAGGATGGGGGCATTCCTGCCAGCATATGGTTTGACCCTTAGTAGCAATCCCTGCATTATAGAACTACGTAGCCAGCATTGGTTGAGATATCTTCCTGTTAGACTAGGGTTGATACATATAATAGGAGTTTTCCTACCAGTGAGGGTTGATGAAAGAGCTTTCTTTTAGAGAGGGTTAACTCACAACTTATCTTTTCCCATGGCACGGTACTGATGCCCTTCCAACTGGAGTTACAGGTTGGACCCCAATCCATTCAGAGAAGGGCATGTCGGTTAGATGATTACCTCCCATAGTCTATCAGCTGGTATGAGATGGTTGCATAAATATGGGGTAAAAATATTCCTTATGTTATTTCATGTTGATTGAACCTTTCGATATGGGGCGATAGGGGTACGCATAGGTTCATCTTGGTATTTGGTTATTCAGAGTAGCTAGTTATTCGCGATGTTATTGATATTGTTATTATCATTGTTATTATCATTGTTATGGCTAACTTATGATAGATTGGACATTGATCTGATATCAAGTATTGAGGTATGTTTTTAGCCTGTTCTATCTTATGATGGTATTATTGTACATGATTATATCATTTTTAGCTATGTAGATTAGAAACCCTGAGTATAATAGTATTGAATCTTGATGGGGTCTTAAAATAAGGATATGATGATCTATACTTCTCTTCAAGATGACCTCATGTTTACGTGTATGTATATATGTATCTAGCTATATGAAGCTATGGCACTACCTTATATCCCTTTCCTTGTTTGTTCATATTGTATATTCATTTCTTGACCTTGAATATTGATACATGTCTTTCTTTCACTCTTTATTCGTATATTGGACTGGATATAAGGTATAGTATCAACCTCCGATGAATGGGGCTGGAATAGGATAGTTCACCTTGATACTTCCTTAGTCTTGTTATGTTAGACTCTTGGACTTGAATAGGATAGTTGTCCCTTATTATTCTCATTGACTTGTTATATAAGCTCTGGACTCTTGGGTGTAGTTTTCATTCTGTTTAAATGTTGTATATATCTGTTTTATCTTTGGAGCTCAGTTGGCAGTTGCCTACTGAGTACCATTCGTTTGGTACTCATACTACACTTCTGCAGCCTGCAGATCATAGTACGGGTTATCGCCGTTGATTGTGCATCGTGCAGAGCAACCATGATTCAGAGACTTAGAGTGAACTCTTGACGCTCAGAGTATTACTTATCTCTCCTTGTATTGGACTAGTCTCTATATTGAATGCAGAGATAAATTGTATCAGTGTAATTCTCTTAATAGACCACTTTTTTACTCTTAAATATCTTTAGAAGCTCTTGTACTGATACCACCAGGTTTTTTGATTCTATTATGTATTGATATTTATGTCATTTATTTCGCATTTTTTTCTTATATTATTGAGTACTCCGTTACTAGCCGTTCTGGACTACGGGTTGGCTTGCCTACTGGTGGGTTATGGTAGATATCATCATGATCTGATAAATTGGGTTGTGACAATTATGTACTTTAAACTTTTAAAATACATGTAATTAATTTTTAACTCTTAAATATTAAGAAAAAATAGTGAAAAGACGATTTTGTCTAAAGCAAAAACTTTTAATGAAGGGCAAAATTTTCAAACAATATTTCTAAGGCCCTTCATACTTTTAATATATTATCAATATAAATATATAACAAAAGAATTACTACCTTTCAGTTGCCCCTATGAGGATGGCAAGTCATTTGGTATCCCATAGATATCATATGTGTCATCAATATAGAGGTGAAGTATGAAACTTTTGTTGTTATTTTCCTCCTAGAGCTATACTGAGGCTCAAAATAGGCTCCTAAACTACAAACGTATATCAATTTGTCTCTGGCATAAGGCAATGCCTTCGCCATTTTGAATTCTTTCCACCACCTAGAACAATGTGACACTCAAGTTTAGGATTAGAAGTCCCACATTGGCAAAATATAGAAGAGATGTTGTATAAGTAACCAGAACTTACATGCTAGTGACGCTTTTAAAAATGTGCAAGTCTAGGCTCAGCGAGGATAATATCACCAGCAGACTAACCGTTAAAAAAAATTGTGTGCTTCTTTAGTAGGCACGCTTAATTGGACAATATTTGATTTCAATTGATATATTGAAGAAAAGAATACTTAAATTTAAAGTTGGAACATGATATAAATTTGGGAGCAAAGGTTGTGTTTGATCACAATAAATTTTATTTGAAAAAGAAAAGTTGAAAATTAATGGCAACTTTATGAGTAAACCATTATTTCACTTGAAAGACTCCTCAAATAAGTTTTTACTATTTCACCAAATCTTAAGGTGAGCACGATGAGTTACCTTGTGATGTCACATATCTTCTTTCTATCCAACCTTTGCAAGACGTTGAAGTCCAATTTGGCAAAGTTTAGTGACACTTAGATTGCATGATTCATGATTTTCTTGGTAAAATGATATGTATTTCGTGGTTTCCACCCTCACCTTATCATCTTTAATTGGAAACTTCAGTGCGTTACTGACTTGCTATGCAAGTTGGGAGTTGCTCAGTTTAGGAAAATTAGTTTCAATTGAGCAATGGTGAAATTTAGTGCTTCACCTAAAATTTCTTCACAATGTACTTTGAATTATGCTGTCTCATATAAAATCAACATTCCATGCACGTTGTAAACCAATTCTTTCTTGAAATTTCCTTGATCCTCAGTGAACTTCCTAAAAGTATCTACTTCAAATTTTTGGGCATATTAGAAAGATCATATTTTCATAAGCTAATTTTGTCTTCCTTTAATTTGAACTACACTTACCACATGAGGCATAATAACCTTGTTGCCTAAGTAATCGAAATCATAGAGCAATAGCATGAAGATCATTTCCATCAACTTCACCAATACATTCTTCATAACAAGTGTACATATAACTCAATGATTCCTCAATCTCACGTTTAAAATGATAAGCTATACCAAGACGTTGGATTGTGTTGATGAGATGAAGCTTTTACAGAGATTTTAAAGGAGCCATCACTAGCATCTTTCTCTCTTCTTCTTTTAGGTTTTCATGCTGCTTCTCTTCCCCCTCATTAGCTCCCTATTTGGGAATATATATGTTACTCATATGAATTTGTTTTGTATATTGATGGTGTAAAAAATATTTATTTACTTACCAGAAGATCAACATAGGTAAGAAAATGCACTACTAAAAAAAGGAGAAAATTGACCACAAAAACCGACCACAAGTGGTCGGTTTTCTCCCAATTCCGATAACAAAACCAACCAAATTGTATGGTCGGTAAACAATTGGTAGTTTTTTAAAAACAGACCACCAGTGGTCGGTTTTTCAAAAAAAAATATTTATTTTTAAAATTTATTATTATGTTTTTAAAATTTGAAAAAATAATTTTTAAGAAAATAAAAAATAAATAAAAAGTGGCCACAAGTGGTAATTTTTATTTTTATTTTTTGAAAAACCGACCACTTGTGGTCGGTTTTTCTGTGATTTTTTTTTCAAAACAGCAATTGTAAATGCTTTCAAAAGTGTACAACACAAAAATAGTTTCAAAAGAGTACAAACTACAATATAATGTGTAAATTCAAAGTACAATAATAGTTTCAAAAGGGTTAACAACTACAACAATAGTTTCAAAAATATACAAACTACAACATAATATCTAAATTCAAAGTTCAACATATACAAAAGTCAAAAAACTAAAAGTCATCATCATCGAATTCGTCCTCATCCTCGTCTTCCATATCCTCATCTGTGCTGATATTATCCTGGGGGCCAAGTCCTTTTGCAGCCCGAACAGCATCACCAGGACACGAAGGAATAATCCCTGCAGTCTAAATGAAAGAGCTGAACTGCTCCTGCAGTATCATGATTTGTGATGAAGTTCCTCCTCCCTTTTCTGCGACCTCTCTCTCTATTCAGCAAGCTCTTAAATAAGTTTAGAAACCGTACTTTCTAGTCTTTCAATCTAGAGTAAGTAGGGCCAAACGAACACCTAATATTGTCGCCAAAAAAAATATTGTGGTATCCGTAGTAATGACCTCTAACGATAGGACCCACAACTTTTCCTAATAACTCCTCCTCTACATGTCGGGTAGTAGGTCACCCTGAGTTTCAAACGACTGAGTACTACAATACTCACTAACGAGCTGCCTATATTTGTCCTATATTAATTCAAAGTAAAGTTAAAATTAAAAGTCAAAAAATATTAAAGTATTTATAATTGAATAATATCAAATTTGAGAAAAATATTCATAAATGCAATACTTGTTTCTTACATGGACATCTTTTGCATGAGGTTCAACCCAGACATCTTCATCAGTAGGGTTCTTTTTCTTCTTCAGATGAGTCTCCTCGAATAGCTCATCGTGTGGTATCTTCCTACCCTTTTCTTTTTCCTACTTTTTAAAATATTATCAATGTTCAACCAATTAAAAATTTAAATAGAAAAAAATAGTTAAAGCTGTAAAAGTTACATACCAATTTTTCCTACACAGCAAGGGTACTTCTGGCACCCACAGTATGTAGGGAGCCACCCTTCGATGATGCCTGGGCTTTCCTTCCTTTTTCCCTCAGCAACTGGTATCCTTCACTATTCCAAAGGCGGTGATACAGTTGCATAAAGGTTCACTAATCCAATTAGGTTTTACCAACTTGGTTCAGGCATAATCCAACAGACCGTTAAACCTGACTCTACATCTTCTGAAAAAATTCCTCCTTATAAGAAATATATTCCTATCATCCCACCAGTAAAATTGCTACAACAAAAACAAAAATATAATATACAATCATTTGTTCTAACAAAGTGTTAAGTAGTCAACAACAACAACATACCCAGTGTATTCCCACCTAGTGGGGTCTGGGGAGGGTAGAGTGTACGCAGACCATACCACTACCTCAAGAGAAGTAGAGAGGCTGTTTTCGATACACCTCCGGCTTAGGACCAATAATAGTATAACAAATACAAAAAGTAAGCTGATACAAACTAGTATGGTATACAAAATAAACTAACGGTATAACAAACACAAAAGATAAGTGCATAATAAACTAGTACGAGATGCAAAAAAGCCAATACTACTAACCCCAAAAACTACAGCCTCAACACTACGAACCAGAAACTCTAGACCCAAAGGTGCACTCCCCTATTACTACCGCCGCGCTCCTACCCCCTAACCCTCTATCCTAATTCGCGTCCTCCATACCTTCCTATCAAGGGTCATGTCCTCTGTAAGACTTTTAAATTCTTGCTTTAAATTCTTTAAACATTCTCTCCCTATCAAGTTTTGGAACCTGACGCCAACTGATCCAGTAGCTGTTGAAGTTTTGATAAATGAATTTTCTCACAACTTGTCCAACTTTAGCATCCAACCTAAACCTACAACACAAGATCAAACAGTAATTTTATAGAGCATAATAATATAGTAATGAAAAAATGAATAATTTTATTATATTTAGAAATCTTACCCTGTCACAAATGGAATGAGATAAAGCCTCCCATAATCATTACTATCTTCTAGCTGCGAATCAAATGATAGTGGATGTACTAACGTGGGCAGATCTGAAGCATCAGAGGGAGTGCCTCTAATTTGAAGATCCGACAACCCAATAGATCCAGCAGAATCACTATGTATAGCTATGTGACTGCTACAGGGGGGTATCAATGATGGCACATGTTCGAATGTGTCAGTGGCCATTTGATAGTACTGTAGTGGCCGTGACATGGTGATTGTAGCAGATTGAGTCGTTGTAGACCCATGAAGTGGCCCCACATGTGTAGGAGTGGGAACCGAATACTGGGACGACCTAGAATATAAGGGTCGTGTTATCGCGTCAGCAAACCGACCCTCAGATATATGAATACCGATCGGTCGTCTATAAGGCGGAAGTTGTCTTTTCTTTTTTGGTTTGTAAGATCAACTTTTTCCTTACCTTTGTCACCTCTGCATGACATCTAAATTATATAAAGTTAACAAGTAGTTAGTTCCTACAAAATGAATATATAAGAAAACATTCCTAATAACTAATTTCAAGTTACTAATTCACATTTCTAATCGCTACAACAAAACGAGATAGAAAAGAATATTTTTATTACTATATAAACTATGGAATAGTGAAAACAACAATCTTAAACGAGAAACATAAAGGTAAATATATAGTACAATACATAATAAATACAACCTACACAACTAATCCTCCTCTTCTGAAGACTCTCCACTAAACCATTCACCCTCTTTGGAATTTTCCTTATCTCTTACCCACTCAGCCTCCTCTTGCGCAATATTAACTTCTTCAAATATATTTTCCGAGTGATTCAAATTATCCACTAAGTCGACGTCCACTAGCTGGTGATCAATCTATATTTCATTTTGATATGCAGTCTCTAGCACATTATCAACTTCCACCCGTCCCATAGGCTTTGTTTTGATTACAGCCCACCAATAAGACTTGTCACTACACAATGGATAAGGAGCATAATACACTTGCTTAGAATTTTGCGCTAGAACAAATGGATCGTAAACAGGATACGACCTATTGTACTTCACCTCAATGATGTTATGCTCATTATGTACTCTTGTGCCTCTTGTACTTGGATCAAACCACTTACATCGAAAGAGGACAATTTTTTTAATTGGGAAACCAGCATACTCCAGTTATAAGATCTCGTGTATGATGCCAAAGTAATCAACATCATCATCACCCTTAACCTAAACACCACTATTGTTTGTTTTCCTTGTTCTAGAGTGTTGTTCGGTGGAAAACTTGAACACTTGACTGTGTAATGGGACATTGTATGAGCTTCAACTCGACCCAAAGAAATATCTCTCAAAAGTTGATCGTATGTGGCTGCATTTGGTGAGTGGTGTACCTAAAAATATTATACACACACACACACACATATATATATATATATATATTATATATATGTTAGTTGAGGAATGTGTAAATGTTTAAAATTTGTAGAAATAATAACATTTTAGGAGAAAGATTATAAGGAGTAATAAATACAGGCCAACATGAATATGGCACACCACCAACTGAAAAAGGAAAGAACCCATCCGCACGTAATCCAAAATGAATGTTTCGTGGATCAGCTGCAAAATCTGGATAAGTTGCATCAAAATTCTTCTAAGCCTCTCTATTAGATGGATGACACATAACACCAGTGGGCCTTCTATTTTCACTGTGCAATCTCATATGAAGAGCTGGGCTGTTTGAGGCATACAACCTCTTCAACCTTGGTATTAGAGGTAAATAATACATCACCTAAATAGCAATTTGATTTCCACTAAAACCACACTTATATTGAGGGTGCTGACAAAACTTGCAGGACTCTAGGTTAGCATCTTCCTTAAAGTATAACATGCAGTCATTTTCATAACAATGAATTCTAACCAAAGAAAGACCTAACTTTGACATCAATTTTTTTGCCTTATAAAAGAATCAGGAACCTCTAAGATGGGGTCAATTAACTCTTTAATTAGGTCTATCATTGAGTCCATTCCTCCTTCAGAAATATTCCAGTCAGGTTTAATACTTAATAATCTAACAACAAGAGACAAACGAGAGTGTGAACACCCGTCAAACAAAGGATGACTAGCAGCATGCAATTGTTCATAAAATTTGCCTTCTTCGCTATCAGGAACATCTTCGATATTTTCCCTAAAGTCGCCCCCGTGTTGCATCCCAAAAGCATCGTGCACCATTTCTGTCATCCTAGTATCTTGATATTCATTATGCTTTGCAAACCTACTATTTTCTCCAATAACAAAGTTATTTTCCGCAGCATCACCATGAATACCACGCAATCTTAAGAATTCCTCATGAAACTCCTTTCTATAAAGATGTTCCGTTATAACTTCTTTACTTACAAAATTTATACCATCACATCTAACACAAGGACAACGAATAGCACAAAAACGTGTCCAAACATCAAGTGTCTTAGCATGTTCAACAAATCTTTTGACACCTTCAACAAATTCCTCCCTAATACCCATTCTATTATCATTGTTCCGTTGATATATCCAGCTATAATCAGGTTCCATCTACGCAATCAATCAGTTTCAACTAATTAGATCAAGTCACAAAAATTCAATTAAGTCACCAACCAAACCGCATTTAAAACAAAAAAAATCCCTTTGAAGTCCCTACATTAACCACTTTCAACCAACTAAGTCACCTACCAAACCACATTCAAAACAAAAAAATCCACTTTAAAGTCCTCACACTTAACCATTTTCAACCAACTAAGTCACAAACCAAACCGCACTCAAAACAAAAAAGTTCCCATTAAAGTCCCTACACTTAACCATTTACAACCAACTAAGTCACCCACCAAACCACATTCTAAACAAAAAAATCACCTTTAAAGTCCTCACACTAAACCATTTTCTACCAACTAAGTCACCTACCAAACCACATTCAAAACAACAAAAATTCCTTTTAAAGTCCCTACACTTAACCATTTTCAACCAACTAAGTATCAAAACAAAACCACATTCAAAACACAAAATTCAAAACAAAACCACATTCAAAACACAAAATCCACTTTAAAGAACCTACACTTAACCGTTTTAAACCAACTAAGTTACCTACTAAACAACATTCAAAACAAATAAATCCCTTTTAAAATCCTCACACTTAACCATTTTCAACCAACTAAGTCACCTACCAAACCACATTCAAAACAAAAAAATCCCTTTTAAAGTCCTCACACTTAACCATTTTCAACCAACTAAGTCACCTACTAAACCACATTCAAAACAAATAAATCCCCTTTAAAGTCCCTACACTTAACCATTTTCAACTAACTAAGTATCAAAGCAAAACCACATTCAAAACACAAAATTCACTTAAAAGTCCCTACACTTAATCATTTTCAACCAACTAAGTCACCTACCAAACCACAATCAAAAAAAAAATCCACTCTAAAGCCCTCAAACTTAACCATTTTCAACCAACTAAGTCACTAACCAAACTGCATTTAAAATAAAAAAGTTCTTTTAGAGTCTCAACACTTAACTATTTTCAACCAATTAAGTCACCTACCAAACCACATTCAAAATAAAAAATCCACTTTAAAGTCCTCACACTTAACCATTTTCAACCAACTAAGTCACCTACCAAACCACATTCAAAACAAATAAATCCCCTTTAAAGTTCCTACACTTAACCATTTTCAACCAACTAAGTATCAAAAGAAAACCGCATCCAAAACACAAAATCCACTTTAAAGTACCTACACTTAACCATTTTCATCCAACTAAGTCTCAAAACAAAACAAGATTCAAAACAAAAAGTCCACTTTAAGGTCCCTACACTTAACCATTTTCAACCAACTAAGTCACCTACCAAACCACATTTAAAACAGATAAATCCACTTTAAAGTCCTCACACTTAACCATTTTCAACCAACTAAGTCACCTACCAAACCACATTCAAAACAAACAAAATCCCCTTTAAGTTCCCTACACTTAACCATTTTCAACCAACTAAGTCACCTACCAAACCACATTCAAAACAAAAAAATCTCCTTTAAAGTCCTCACACTTAACCATTTTCAAGTGACTAAGTCACCAACCAAACCACACTCAAAACAAAAAAATCACCTAAAGTCCCTACACTTAACCATTTTCAAGCAATTAAGTCACCAACCAAACCATATTCAAAACAAAAAAATCACCTTTAAAGTCCCAACACTTAACTATTTTCAAGTGACTAAGTCACCAACCAAACCACATTCAAAACAAAAAAAAATCTCCTTGAAAGTCCGTACACTTAACTATTTTCAAGTGGCTAAGTCACCAACCAAACCACATTCAAAACAAGAAATTCCCTTTAAAGTCCCTACACTTAAGCATTTTCAAGTAACTAAGTCAACAACTAAACCACATTCAAAACAAGAAATTCCCTTTAAAGTCCCTACACTTAATCATTTTCAAGTAACTAAGTCAACAACCAAACCACATTTAAAATTAAAAAATCCCCTTTAAAGTCCCTACACTTCACCATTTTTAAGAAACTAAGTCACCAATCAAACCCCATTCAAAACACAAAATCCCCTTTAAAGTTTCTACACTTAACCATTTTTAGGTGACTAAGTCACCAACCAAACCACATTCAAAACAAAAAATCCCCTTTAAAGTCCCTACACTTTACCATTTTCAAGTGACTAAGTCACCAACAAAATTACATTCAAAATAAAATATTTCCTTTAAAGTCTTTACACTTAAGCATTTTCAAGTAACTAAGTCAACAACCAAACCACATTCAAAACAAAAAATCTCCTTTAAATTTTGTACACTTAACCATTTTCAAGTAACTAAGTGACCAACCAAACCACATTCAATACACAAAATTTCCTTTAAAGCTCCTACACTTAACCATTTTCAAGTGACTAAGTCACCAACCAAACCACATTGAAAACAAAATATCTCCTTTAAAGACCCTACACTTAACCATTTTCAAGTGACTAAGTCGCCAACCAAACCATATTCAAAATAAAAAATCCCCTTTAAAGTCCCTACACTTAAGCATTTTCAAGTAAAGGTCCCTACACTTAAGCATTTTCAAGTAACTAAGTCAACAACCAAACCATATTCAAAACAAAAAAATCCCCTTTAAAGTCCATACACTTAACCATTTTCAAGTAACTAAGTCACCAACCAAACCACACTCAAAACATAAAATCCCATTTAAAGTCCCTACACTTTACCATTTTCAAGTAGCTAAGTCAACAACCAAACCTTATTCAAAACAAGCAACAACAAGACCAACAAGATGTCAACAACAATGCTAGTGAATCGAACAGGGCCACACATGGCTTCACTAGACTTCAATATGAACAATAACAAGTAGATAACAACAATGCTAGTGAATTGAACAAGGCCACACATGGCTTCACTAGACTTCAATATTTACAATAACAAGAACATATCAACTTACCTTTGCTTGGCGCAAATTAAAGTGAAAGCGATAAGCGGTCTCCAAAAAAAATAGCAAAGCAATCATTTCACCAAATTCGGAATCTGTTAAATAGTAAAATTATTACAAAGAATTATCTTTCGCTTAAATTATTATAATAATTTAGTAAAGGAATAGGAATAAGATTTCTCCCAAAAAAATTAAACAATTAATGAGTAAAATGGATAAATAAGTGTCAAGACTAACCAAAATTTAGGTAATTCAAAATCAAATTAATGTAGGAATAAGCCTAAAATTAGATAATTCAATCTCAAATTTCAAAAATTAGCTAAAATCTAGCTAAATAATTAAATATCCAAACCCTAGAACTCAAACCACAACCAATTTAGTTAACAATTGTTACCTTGCCCAAAATTAAACAACCCAATATTTGAATTGAACAACCAATCTTGCTAATTATTACCTGTTTTTTCAAATCTAAGAAAACCAAACAAGGTACTAACTTCAAATACCTCAAATTCCAATAACAAGTTTAAAGTTAGAGCACTTAAAGAGAAAACAACAGAGGAAGAAGTTAAGGTAATTTGGTCTATATAATATTCACAAAATCACAAATTCACGTTACTTGAAGGTAATTACAAGTAAATCTACTTACGACAATCAAATGGGTGATTGAGACAGTGGTTGTTGCTACCGTCTGTGACTGAGACGGTGACTGAGATGAAGGTTGTGGCTGAGACGGTGAGCTATCATCGATGGATGTGTTGTTGTTGTACGTTGTTATGAGCTGAGGGTGAGGGTGGGTAGTTGTGAGGGGGTACTTTGATTAGGGGAATTAGAAAGAAATTTAGAATTAGGTCGGGTCGGGTCAGATAAATAATTGGGTGTTATGTTTTTTTTAAAATATTACGAAAACCGACCACATGTGGTCGGTTTTCAAAAATAATTA
>NW_025852562.1:1440-7263 GCF_002878395.1 Capsicum annuum | reverse complement strand
CATATCTATATCATTTGACATGCTTCGTTTCCTACCAGCCATCTACGTACAATGGAACCATTAGACTAATGCAACAGCTAGCAATATTGAAATAAGACATTTTGTACTATGACAAGCAGTAAGCAAACTAAACTGTCTAAATACCACAACTCCACCAGCCATCTACGTACAATGGAACCATTAGACTAATGCAACAGCTAGCAATATCGAAACAAGACATTGTGTACTATGACAAACAGTAAGCAAACTAAACTGTATAAATACCACAACTCCAAGTTATAAAAATATATCATTAATGAGTTTGTGCAAACTAATGAACCTCAAAAATGACAGAAATTGCCCTAACTACCATGTTGTACTATGACGAGTTTGTGCAAACTATGAGGCGAAGCTCAGACATTCACCTAACTACCATGTTGAAACTCTACCAGGTAAAATTGCCCTTCTTCTCTAGGGCATATAAATACCTGGTCTACTAAACAAGTTACCCAGCTAGGAGGGGCAATTATGCAGGCTAATGTAGTGGAGAGTTCATCTATGGCCTCAACAAATTTGGGGTCGCCGAGAAGGAAATCAGGGCAAAATCAAAAACTGGATAAACAAACGAATGAGTAGGTGGAGGAATGGGCAAGTTTAACTCAGCAGAAAACGAATGTTAAGCTGTCCTGGGCTGACGAGGTTGAGGCTCAAGCTGCGCCTTCAGGTAAAAGTCAAGGCAAAGTGCTTAGTGTATGGGATAGTTTTGACATCTCGAAAATTGATAATGCAGGATTCAAACTGGAATGTGTTGACCCAATTAATATAGGGGATCAGTTCATCGGAGCCATTGATGCAGAGGACATTAGCTCAGAAGTTGAATTCTGGCGTAACTCCGTAGTTTGCTATGTACTTGGAGCGCACCCTCCGTTTGCAGTGTTAAATGGTTATATCCAGCGTATACGGGGATAACACGGGATTAACAAAGTTCCTATGATGAAGAATGGTATAATTATAGTGAGATTTGACAGTGAAGTAGGGAAGAACGATGTGATCCAAGGAGGGATATACCATTTTGATAATAAACCTCTCATTGTTAAGAATTGGACACCTGATATGGAGTTTACTAGAGAAGAGCTAAAATCAGTACCAATTTGGGTTAAATTGGAAAGCTTGGATTTTAAGTACCGGAGTGCACGGGGACTAAGTAAGATCGGAAGCTTAATTTAATTGGGAAACCACTGATGGTGGATAAATAGACTGAGAAGAAGGTGAGGATGAACTTTTCTCGAATACTTGTAGAGGTCAAGGTAGATACAAAATTACCGTAGGAAGTTATGTTTCGTAATGAGAAAGGCAATGTGATTACTCAACAGGTGACGTATGATTGGAAACCTACAATATGTGAATGTTGCAAGAAATATGGTCACACAAGGGACAAATGCAGGAAGAATCAGAAAAAAGAGCAAACTGGTAAATGTAAAGGCTACAAAGGACAATATAAACAATACAGAGGCAGGCAGAAACACTGGTAAGGGGGGGTACAACCTCCTAAAGACACTGGAGACATGATGTTGAAGACGAGTGATGATGGATGGAAAAACCCCCCAAAAGGTTGCTGGCTCATCATCCCAGAATAAAGTAGTGCATACCACTACTGTACATGTAGATAACACTTTCCAAAGTTTGAACAAGGAAGGGGAAGTTCAGAGTAGGCAGGAAAATGTTGCCAAGCATGGGGGTGGGCTGAATACTATCCCTTGGAGGGACGGTTAAGCTGCAATGCTGGAATGTGAGAGGTGAAACTTCTTTGTGATGATTTGAAAGCTATGGTTGGTGTTGTAGAGACTAAAATAAAATCAAATAGAGTACAAATGGTGGCCGATAAGATCTTTGGAGGTTGGAAGTTCATTACAAACCATTCCTCCCACTACAAAGGGAGGATTTGGTTATTATGGAAGGAAAACAGTTACAAGGTGACAGTACATAGTGAAACTTCCCAAGCATTATCCTGCAAGGTGGAGCATATACTTGTATTGATGCAGTTTTTACTTACTATAGTGTATGGGCACAATGAGAGAATAGAGAGGCAGGACCTATGGAATTACCTAGCCCAATTCCAAGGCACTACTCTGCCTTGGATTCTCACAGGTGATTTCAATGCTATGCTACATATGAAGGACAGAATAGGTGGGAACCCGGTGACTATCCCAGAGGTGAAGGATTTCGAAGAAAGTGTAGATCGATGTGGGTTGATTGAGCTACCTAGACTGGACTGTAATTACACCTGGAACAATAAACATGTAACAAATAGAATTTTTTCAAAGCTGGACTGGACCTTTGCTAATGGTGAGTGGTTAGATCATGCACCTGCTTGTAAAGTACAATATTTGGCTGGGGGGTGAGTGTTCATAGTCCTCCTTACTTGACATTGGCTGCTTAAGACACAAGAACCAGGAAACCGTTCAAATACTGTAATGCTTGGAGCATGCATCCTGACTTTACAGGGTTAGTAAAAAGTGGTTGGCAGCAACCTGGTATGGGATGTAAGATGTATCAAGTTATAGGCAAATTGAAGTACCTAAAACACAAACTCAGGAGTCTGCACACTCACCACTTCAGTAAAATAATAAATGAAGCAAATGAAGGTAGAACAATGCTTAAACAATGTCAAGAAAAGCTTGATCTGAACCCACTAGACAAGAAACTACAGCAAGAAGAAATGGAACTTAGCCAGAAATTTAGAAGATCAAGCTATCTTGCAGAGATGATGCTGGTGCAAAGTAGCAAGGCTAAATGGTGAAGCTTGGTGATGGCAATACCAAGTACTTTCACTCAATTCTAAAGCAAAAGAGATTGATGCAAACTGTGATGCAAATTACCAATGAGAACAAAAAGGTTGTGACAGATCTTAAAGATGTGGCTGAAGTCTTTGTGAGATACTACACTGCAATGATGGGAGAAAATGGAGGTCCAAGGAAGCCTGCTTCTGAAGGTTTTCTGACTCATGAACATACCTTAACTGTAGAACAACAGGTGAAATTATTGCAGGAGTTCACTAGGGAGGATGTCAAGGAAGCTATGTTTGGGATTAACCCAAACAGCAACCCTGGGCCGGATGGATACGGAAGTGGTTTTTTCAAGAGTACTTGGGCAATAACTTGCGACCTCATAACTGATGCAGTGTTGGAGGTGTTCAGAACTGGCAAGATGATACATCAACTTAAAGCTACAAGTATTACTTTGATACCTAAGGTGGAGTGGCCTAAGAATCCTAGTCAATATAGACCCATTGCGTGTTGCAACGTAATCTGTAAATGTGTCTAAAATGGTCTACAAGAGATTAAAAACTGTACTGCCATCCTTAGTACAGGAGACGCAAGCTGCATTTATCCAGCACAGGTCATTGATATACAATATCCTTATGTTCCACGACTTATTGAGGCACTACAACAGGAAAACAAGTCCAAGATGTCTTATGAAGATCGATTTAAGAAAGGCGTATGATATGATTAGATGGGAATTTATAAAGCAAATGCTCTGCATATATGGGTTCCCTGAGAAGTTTAGTCAGCTAATCATGCTATGTGTGACTACAACCAAGTTTTCAATTAAATTGAATGGAGATGGTTATGGATATTTTGAGGATAGAAGGGGTTTGTGACAAGGAAATCCCATTCCCCCTTGCTGTTTGTGTTGGTTATGGAATACCTTTCTAGAATCCTTCGCAAAATGAGCAACTTGTCGGACTTTAAATATTATCCCATGTGCAAGGAATTGAAGTTTACACATCTTACCTTCGCGAATGATCTAATGATATTTTGTAAAGGCAATGAGGCCTCAGTCAGGAGGATAATGGAAGCCTCGCACCACTTTTCGGATGTTACTGGACTTTCTGCCAATATAGACAAGTCTAACATTTTCGTGGCAGGTATCAAGGATGCTGTTAAGGAGAAAATTATGTACATTACAGGGTTTACAGTGGGATCTTTTCCTATTAGGTATCTGGGACTTCCCTTATCACCTAAAAAGTGGACAAAAATGGAATGCCATCAGCTATGTTTGAAAATTACTTGCAGAATCAGAGCATTAATCTTACGCAGGGAGATTACAATTTATACAGTCTGTACTGTTTTCAATACATAACTTCTGGGGGTCACTATCCATCTTGCCTCAGGGGGTGTTAAAGAAGGTGGATAAACTGTGTAGGAATTTTTTATGGGGGAGTCATGAGGAGAAGAAGAGGGTTCATCCGGTAGCTTGGGAAGCACTATGCAGACCCAAATGTCAAGGAGGATTGAATATTAGGAGCTGCAAATTATGGAATATCGCACTTGTAGGAAAACTTATCTGGTTGATCATGGAAAAGAAGGATATTTTGTGGGTAAAATGGATACATAGTGTTTATATGAAGAATGGAGAGAATTTCTGGACATGTCAACCACCAGTTGATAGAAGCTGGTATTGGAGGAACCTTCACAAGTTCAAATTGAAAATGGAGGACTGGTACCAAGGAGGAAAATATTGTCTAACAACAAATGCTAAATACGTTAGCTATTTAGCCTTATTAGGACCAGCTCCGCGTGATCCTATTGCAACGTTGGTGTGGACTGGTATCAGCCTACCCAAGTATAGATTTATAATGTGGTTATCAGCACAGGAAAAACTACTCACAAAGGACAGACTATGTGGTATGGGAATTCATTGTGACAGCCCCGATTGTTGCTTATGTGATGCGGATGTATTGGAAGATGCAAAACACTTGTTTGTTGAATACTCATAGACAAAAGAGCTGTGGAACCAGGTGCAACAACGGATAGGATTAAGGATATATCAGGGAAGGATAAAGGACACTCTATTGCATATCAATCGCAGACGCTGGTGCAAAGCAAAGAAAGAGATAATGGCTGCAGCTTATGGGCCCTTCATATATCACATTTGGAGAGCTAGGAATCTAAAAATCTTTACACAGCAGGCTAGACCTCACAACAAGATTATACAACAGGTCAAATGTGTTCTTACGGAGAGACTGAATATGTCTAGAGATGAAAAGAGAGCTAACTATGGTAATACTTCACTATTCATTGCCAAAAAAAACACTTCCAGTTCTAGCAGCAGCAGCTAAAGCTAGACTATCCTCAAACCTCAATCCTCAAACCATACAATTCCCAAAATTTGAACAAAACCAAACAATCCCTAACAAATATCTTCATTTTAGCTCTTCACCCCAAATCTCACTATATCATAAAAATCCCATCTTTGCTCAAAATTCAGTTCAACTCCTCATCATATTCCCCAGAAAACTAGCAGACTTTCAGAAATATCATATTTTGCCAAAACTCAAATAAAGCCAACAAGTACTAATACTCAAGAAAGCAAGACTTTCACAAAATGCAGAAATGGTGATTATTCAAGAATCCAAGTCGATTTGCCTTATAAAAATAAGATAGCCAAATCCAAACAATCCCCAACAAATATCTTCACTTTAGCTCTTCAACCACTACTAGAAAAACACCAAATACCGACCACCCAAAACCGACCAGAATAAAGTGATCGGAAAAAATCGACCACTTATAGTTGATTTTTTTTTTTTTTTTTTAAAAAGTTGCTGTTTTATTAGAAAATATCAAAATAAATAATCCAATAATTTTAATATTAATTATTATATAATTTAAAAATTAAAATGTTAAAAAATTAATAAAATCGACCACAAGTGGTCAGTTTTATAAAAATAATAAAAAAAATATTTCTAGAAAGCAACCACTTGTGGTTGGTTTTCAAAATATTTTTCTTTTTTTTTTTAGAAATAAAAAACCATCCACTTTTGGTCGGTTTTGAAACTAAAAA
>NW_025852562.1:0-1340 GCF_002878395.1 Capsicum annuum | reverse complement strand
TATATATATATATATAATTTTTTGAAATTACACGTAGTAGATAATCAATAAGAATAATAATAAAAATCAATCATTTCATGATTTTTTGAAAAAATTACACTTAAAAATATATCAAATAAAATAAAAAAAATTATGTTAAACATAATCTTTATATTTTATTTATGTTTCAATATATAAAATAAATATTTTCTTTCGTATATACGTTAAATGACGTTAAATATGCATAACCTTTGTATAATGAATATGTGTATATATAGATATATATAATATGTTACTAATGTAAGTAAGTATAAGGAACCTAATATATTAAGTTAATCAAATATAATTAATCGAACACTAATGTAAGTATGTATAAGAAACACATCGCATTATATTATTGGATAATATACTTGTATACGCATGTGATGTATATAGTATGTATTTTGAAATTTATATAGTTGATAGTGTGTATATGTATCTGTATATTTGTATATGTATATATATAATATATATACATATTATACAACGACGGTATATTAATGACATAAGATAAATAATCAACTGATTATTTATTTGAGTATATGTGAAATACTGGGGTAGTCGATAATATGTATATATGTGTGTGTGTATAGGTATATATATAGTATATATAAACATATTATATAGTGAACGTATGTTAATGACATAAGATAAACCAACCGATAATTCAACTGAGTTTCTGTGAAATACGTAGTATATTATTATGGGGTAGTAAAATTGGGTATGTGATGTATATAGTACGTATTTGAATATTGATAGCCAATTGAATAAATTTATATACACGTATATCTCGTGTAGTGATGAAATAGATATACTATTTTATTTCAATATAATGTAAATAGAAGTATATTGTTGAAGTTGTTATAACGTAAGATGACGATAATTTATCTTATTAACACGTTATATATATATATATATATATATTATATAATTTATCTGTAATAAATATTATACAATTTATTAAAAAAATAATCTATAAAAAATTAAATTAAATTTATTAATTGCAGTTTATTAAAGTATAATTTATCAAAAATTTAGTAAATCTCGACCACATACCGACCACAAGTGGTTGATTTTTCTATTATTTAAAACAAAAAATTAAAACCAATTTTAAACCAACCCGCCCCACCCAATCCCCAAATAAAGAAAAGGAAAAATGGGTATAGGGCTCATAATCGCGAAGAACAACTCAAAATCGCGAAAAACAGCTCAAAATCGCAAAAAACAGGTTAAAATCGGTTCTTTTTCTCAAAGTTTGTCACGCTTTTCTCAAACGGGATCTTCTCCACCACTCTTCTCCATCACTTCAATTCGGGTAAGTG
>NW_025852561.1:1288-6547 GCF_002878395.1 Capsicum annuum | reverse complement strand
ATATCCGGGCTCTTGACTGAAATTTATAAAATAAGAGTTGAGTTTGGATGAAAAAAATAAAATAAAATAAAAAAGGAAGTTGGATTATTGTTAGTCCGAATACTCTTTTTCTATTGAAATTAAATTTATCGATGCTTCCTGATATTCTAAAAAAAAAATTCTTTTAGTTTACAGATATCTAACTTAATATTTGCGACTTTCCTATTAACAAAATACGTATATAAACGTATATATAAGAATATAATAAAATATATAAAAATAAGAACATAACAAAAATATATGTACATCTTATAAAAGTATATTTTCCATAGTAAAAATATACATATAAGGTCACAATACTGCCCCGAAAAATAAAGTTAGAAAGAATGTGGATGCGACTATCAAAAGATATATATTTGCGATTTTGATGTCAAAAAATATTTAATTATATTCAATTAAAATAATTTTATAAATGAAAATAAATTCCCTTTTTATTAAAACTTGTAGAAATAGAAAAAAAAATACCAAATCTTATTTTTATTTAATTTTCGAAAATTATTTAGGGCCAAGAAGCATCGAAGAAGTAATTAAAGGAAAAAGGGAGAGTCAAAATTGGGTGTCAACAACAGTATTTAAAGCAAACCATTATGAGTATGATCATACTGGTTATACAGATTTTTCCTCTCCCAGCAAATGTTCTGCATGCAAATGCCAAGATTGCAAGGCAAAACATGATGTAGTGGTTAATTCTATTAATGCATTAACTGCTTCTGTAAAGGAACTGACATCTAAGAGGGGTCTCATTCCATCAAAGAGGATTTTATTTTCATCTATTCTATTAGAGATTAGGGCTAAGAGGAGAAGGAGAGTGATTTCCAGGCATTATCAGGCATCCAAAAAATGAAATTGCAACTCCTCTGTCTGCGTATTACACTAAGCAACGTACAATGTCCAAAGGAGAGCAACACGAGCTGAACAAGGTGAATATATTATATGTCTTCTAACTGACAAAACAAACAGACACATATCTGTTTCAACATATGACACATCTGCTGAAAATTATCAAACAGATATATACACCTGTTGCAATAGTTGACTAACCTGTTGCACCAGATACTTTATCTGGTATGTCTCGTCTATTTTAGCAAATCGAACAGCTTTTCATACAACTTTTATTTATACCAACAGACTACCTATCTGCTACAACAGATGATTCATATATTGCAACGGATGGTTCATCAGTTGAAAATTATCACACATGGTCTTTCTCATGTAGAAATTTGTCCCAACAGTTGATTTATTATTGCAATAGAAATATAATATGTTTGGGACAATTTAAAATGGGAGGAAGATCTGTTTGATTTGCTAGAAGAGATGAGTTATCCTTTTCCGTTTTGTTGTATCTTCGTGATTAGCATTGACCAATTCTGACTTTCCAGGTGGATGTAGAAGAAGCTACTGCTGAACAACATTGACAATATGCTACTCTTCTTATGAAAATACGGAGAACAGAAAGCGCAAAAATCATACGCAAGTGACAATGAAGATCCACGACGAGCAAAGCCGAATTCCATAGCACCGGATGAAGAACAACTTGTCCATACTGAGTAGATCTTTATAACTTGAGCCTGTCAAAGCAATCCTTGGCAGTATACTTAAATTATTGTTGATGTATTTGTTGAGATATGTACCCATAACAATTTTTTTACATTTTATTTATTCGTTGACTTATTTCAGCTAATTTATGAAGGCTTCGATTTATTTTATTTTGTCTACGAATTTTATTTATTCCTTAGATTTGAACTTATTAATTGAAAAGGAATACTAGCTTCAAATATTGCAACAGATAATGTATCTGTTGCAACAGACAACACATCTATTAGAAAATTTAAACAGATTTAGACATATGTTGCAACAAGTAGGTGATCTATTGGAATTTATCAAACAGCTCTTCCTAGTGTTGCAACAGATGGACTTTAGATAAAAACATCAAGATAATGCAACAGATGACACATTTATTGGAAAAAAAAAAGAACAGATTTAGACATATGTTGCAATAGATGGACTTTATCTGTTGCCACAGATGACACATCTATTGGAATAATCGAACAGATTTATACATATGTTGCAACAGGTATGTTATCTGTTGGAATTTATCAAACAGGTCTTTCCACTGTTGCAACAGATGAACTTTAGATAAAAACATCGAGATAATGCAACAGATGAGGCAACTATATGTCAGAACAGGTAGGATAACTGTTACAACGGATGGAGAATTTGTTGCATTATAAAAATTCAACTTTTGTTGGACATAAAAAATTGCCACTACGTGTAAAAAGGTTAAAGTGAATTGAAATAAAAAAGGCGCAACCCATCAACGGTATTCAGTTCAAACACCTAAAATAAAATAGGCATCAAGTAGACATGTTCATTTTAAACACGTAAAATAAAATAGGCATCAAATGTGTTAGTGTCAGTCCTGGCACATTTCGCTGACTTGCCGTCACTTGGCCCCCAACGATCATTTTTTCCCCTCCATTGTCTTATATATTCATTTTCCTCCTAAAATTTAACCCTAAATTCCCAAATCTTCTTCTTCATTGTCATCTTCTTTTATCTGTTCAAATTCTTCAAATTATTACTTTCATTTTTTCCAACTGACCTTGACAATGTCGAGCGCATCTTCCACTGTTTTTTGGGATAAAGATTTTCGATATTGTAAGTGCGGTCATGAAGCTCTGTTAAAGACTTCTTGGACTCAAAAATATTTGGGTCGTAGGTTTTTTATTTGTAAGATTTCAAAGGTAATATTTTTTTATTTAATTAATTGATTAATTATTGACTTGTAATTATTTTGTAATTGTGTTCTCTTTTTTATAGAAATTGAATGGATGCGATTACTTTGATTGGTATGAAGAACGACACCCTTCACAAGCAAATCGTGTAATCTGGGGTTTGTTGAACAAAGTCAAGGCTTCTAAAGAGAAACAAAATCAAGCAAGAAGATACTACATTGTTGTCGTTATTGCTACTGGTTTGGTGTTGTTGGGCACATGGATATTGAA
Source organism: Capsicum annuum (assembly GCF_002878395.1). NCBI lineage: Eukaryota > Viridiplantae > Streptophyta > Magnoliopsida > Solanales > Solanaceae > Capsicum > Capsicum annuum. The sequence continues at coordinate 3,503 of NW_025852561.1, read as the reverse complement.
GCCTAATTGCTAAAATTTTACGGTGGTGTGTGTATTTGCTACTGGTTTATTGTTGACGAGCACATGGATATTCAAGCGTAACTGTTGGAAAATATAAAAATGATTTAGGTATATGTTGTAAAATTTAGGTCATCTGTGGAAATTATCAAACAGGTCTTCCCACTATTGCAACAGATTAGACTTAGATTATTAGATTATTCATAGAAATTATCAAACAGGTCTTCCTACTGTTGCAACAGATTAGACTTAGATTATTAGATTATTAGATTATTCAAACAGGTCTTTCCACTGTTGCAACAGATTGACAATCTAATCTATTGCATTGTAAGAAACTCAACTTTTATCAGAAAAAATTATTGTCACTATATGTACATGTAATAAAGTGAAAGGTGACTTGAAATTAAAATTTTTTATTTCACAGGCTCTTCTATATACACAGGCTTTAAGCGTCCAGTTAGTACCCCATAAGCCCAGACCACTTGCAGGTTTGCCACAGCATTGTCGCACAGAAAAGTCATTGGCTCGGCCATTTCTGTGCCGATTAGCAAACATTCAATGTGTGCAAGAGCGTGTGAGCCGCTCGCTTTAGCGGCATTATCTTTTGAAAGGATCATTCCCCTGTTTCGACCTTCAAAATCCCATGATTTCTTCATCAACACTTCCTTTGGTAAATGATTCATCAGTTTACTCTCCCTCAACAAAATGGGCAACAGCACCATCAGTGAATCCATGAGGAGAAAAAGATCAAAATCATCGATGAGAGGTACGTTGGAGCCATAAACATTGATATTTCCCTCCTCGAGTAGTATCTCAACAACCCGATAATGCATGTCGTTCACGGTAATGACTGCAAGAATCATTTTTGCCTCGGTACAGCTCTTGCCGTGTGGATTTGGCCAGTCCCCTCTAACATATCTTAATAATTTTTCTTCATCCAAGACCAACGTAGGAACTAGGAAATCAAGTCCCACTCCAAGGGATGACCCCTCTCCATTGAGTTGATTGTACCTATCCTTGAGTTTCTTGCAGAAGTCGAGGTTCATTATCCTATTGGCAGCGTCATAAGCTTCCCAGTACGTTAATTGCTTTTTCCTCATGTGGTAGAGAATTATGTCAACATGCTGTGAGATAAAAAGTCAATTTTTAAATAGGTTAGTAATTGTAAAGATACAATGGATGGTCCATCTGTTGCATAGGGTTCTCTAAATCAATAATCCAATGCAACTTATGCAATAGATGGATAATAAGTTACAACAGAACCACAACCAGTTGCACCATTATACCCAGCTGTTGCAACAGATATGAAATCTGTTGCGTAGTTTCTTCTTCATAGGGTAGATTAGAAGGGCTAGGTTAGGAAAAGTAAACTTGCCTTGTCCTCGTACGGCATATGCATATCATTCATAGTCTGGAAGTCTTGGGGGGGAAGGGGAGGCCTGGGGTAATCTGGTGCGCCTGGCTTGGCATTCTTGGACTATCGCAGATCCCTCTTCTCTTCGATGCCAAGTTCTGCGTATATGTCCACCTTCTTGACTGGCCCCTGAACTTCAACAACTTTTGGAGAGGGAGGAATTACAATTTCTTTTGATTTCCGAGCGGAGAGTATGTCTCTAATTGCTCTTTTCTTTCTCCTAACCAACGCTGTAGGAGTGTGTGACTCCCTCACCTTCTTGGATGGTATGACATATCTCTTGGATTTGAATTCCTCGATAACTTTAGAGATAGCCTCTTTTTTTTTCAAAGAGTTTATCATGTCTGTCCTTGCATTCATCGCATTCGCAATGAGAACATGAGGGTAAAGAGGGGTGAAAGGGACCTGTGTAAGGGCAAAAAGGGGTGTTTTCAAACATATTTATTCTTTCTTGAGCATCAACATGCTCATCATCACGAGTGGTAGCAGCATCGGCATGCCTTCCACCAACACCAACAACTCCACAAGAAGAAGCACCCGGATCTGCCTTAGTAAAAGGTTTGTCATGAAGAGCCTCAACATTAGGCTGACCTTGCCTAACTGCTATTCTTATGGCTGTTGCTCCAGCCAATTCCTTCTTTATTAACTCCATCGTTGGGTCTGCAATAGTATCAACATGACCTAGAGTAATATAAAAAGTCATCACCAACTCGTCCTCAGTAGGCACGATCCATGGATGCACAACCTATAAAAAAGAAAAAAAAAAACAGATGCATTTAAATCATATAATATAATAATTTTCAC
>NW_025852561.1:0-1188 GCF_002878395.1 Capsicum annuum | reverse complement strand
GAAGGAATTGGCTGGAGCAACAGCCAATTCCTTCTTTATTAACTCCATCGTTGGGTCTGCAATAGTATCAACATGACCTAGAGTAATATAAAAAGTCATCACCAACTCGTCCTCAGTAGGCACGATCCATGGATGCACAACCTATAAAAAAGAAAAAAAAAAACAGATGCATTTAAATCATATAATATAATAATTTTCACAGTTGGGATACATTTTTTAAAAAAAGACCCATCTGTTGCATAGTTTGCAGTATATGGTTAAAATTTGTTTAAGTCTAATTCAGAGAAACAGAGCAACACATGGATAATCTGATGCAAAATATCAATCATCTGTTGCAATAGCTGCACAAGATGAGTAATCTGTTATGCAATAGATGATCTATACGTCGCAACAGATGAACGATATGCTATCAATTTAAACATCTGTAGCATAATTTGCAGTAGATGGTTAATCTTTTAGGAGTCGGGTTTAAAGAACCAAAGCCACAGATGGGTAATCTGATGCAAGATATACCCCATCGCAACAGATGTCCCATCTGGTGCATCATATATAACATCTCATACACTAGATATAACATCTGTTTAATATCTTTCTTATCTTTGAGTAGAATTATTTTTCTTGAAGAAGACGTACTACATCATCCGGAGGGTTAAAGAGATCAGCCTCCTTAATATTGGTGTTGCTCTTTACAGCCAACCACCTAAACATCCTTGGATGAGAAACCTTATCCGAATAATCCATTAACTGCTTTCGGAGGGGAGGAATGACTTTAAATACTCAAGCCTAAAAAGTGTAAACAGGAAGCAAGCAAAAAAATCATAATTACTATATTCAATATAAATTAATGGATGAGTAAAATTAGTGATTAATTTTACCATGAAAGCCCAAGGAAAGCCGTATAATGTGGTCGTCCCTGAGGATAGCTTTGTCAGTAAATATTGGACAGTCAAGTAGAAGCTGTCATATCCCCAGGGATAATTGTTGAATTTATAAAAATCCTCAGCACGCGCCAACAAATCATCTTCTAGGACCTTGTTGACGTCTCTTGCCAATATAACCGAATAGGCAAACTAAACTAAGCACAATTGCTCCCTGTACTTCTCTGGTATGGTTTTATCCTCGAGATCTGTCAACAAATCCGATGCTTTGTAGCCACGTCGAGCAATGTCAAACAACCCATCTATTATT
>NW_025852560.1:0-3218 GCF_002878395.1 Capsicum annuum | reverse complement strand
CAGCAAGTTTTTGAATTCTCTTTGAAAAACCTCTCCCCTCTCTCTCTAATATCTCTCTTTTAATATCAGAAGATTAAATAAAGAAGCAGTTACTACTATTTTCGTCTGGTGTTCAGATAGTCAGGTACATATCTTTTTACTTATTGTAGTAATTCAAATAAAACTTCTACCATAATCCAGCCGTGACTATGTCCGGCTGAACGATATCTTATATCTATGCTGAAGATCTAACTTCGCTGACATGTTAACTATGAAAGCTCCAGACTCTATCAAAATATAAAAGAATATTTTTAATTTCTTAACTCGGTTCCAAAATGGAGGTACAGTCGAGTTCAATAGACTTATGTTAACCTTGTCTCTGTGACGCCGTCTAGTAAGTTGTGCCTCTCTAGCCCGCATTAATAATAATAATAATAATAATAATAATAATAATAATAATAATTATAATATGAAAAAACTCCCAAAAAGTCAATTTTAGTCGAAGACAAAAATCTTAATTATGTTTCCAGAAGAATTTCAGCCATAAGGGTGATAAAATGCAATTGATAGAAGAATATTTATCCGAAGTTCGAGATAAATTACTTCAAACTGTTGAGCAAAATTCGGATGCTTCAATGAATAGCACAGACGCAAATACCGAAGATATTACCGATTCACAACCACTAGAAGTTCTGATAGAAGAAGAAGAGATTGAAAAAGCCGAAGCATTCATCAAAAAATGGAAAGGAAAAGACAAAACATGACATGACTATTTGATAAAACACTCTGTTATAACAGTAAAAAACACTATGCACAGGGCCCCATATATGACTGTGCAAGATTCTCTTTTCTATTATTTATAGAAGCCTCATTCTCAGATAGAGGCATCAAGTTTGTAGAAATTCTCTCCTTTATTTCTCTCTCTCTCTTTGTAATATATTCAAGAAATAAATAAAGAAGAAGCTACTTGTTTACTACTATTTTTGTTGGGTTCCCGGCAAATCAGGTACATATCTTTTTACTTATTGAAGTCATTCATTACAAACTTCTACCATAATCTGGCCGTGACTATGTCCGGCTAAACGATATCTTATATCTATGCTGAAGATCTAACTTCGCTGACATGTTAACTATGAAAGCTCCAGACTCTATCAAAATATGAAAGAATCTTTTTAATTTCTTGACTTGGTTCCAAAATGGAGGTACAGTCGAGTTCAATAGACTTATGTTATCCTTGTCTCTGTGACGCCGTTTAGTAAGTTGTGCCTCTCTAGCCCGTATTGATGAGAAAAGGGCGAATTTCCGCACAATTAGAACTTCTAGACACGCCGGTTCAACATAAGGTTATAAAATCTCTGACAGGCCTCATGTTTGGGTAAAAGAATCGTCCATACAGTCATAAAATTACTTAAGATTCTTTTCTATTTTGGTTGGTGCTTTGGTTCGGTCTTCCGACTTTGGCTTAATCAGATATTATTATATGGTCTGGTAGGCTGAGTGGCATACCCCAGCCTAAGAGATCCTGTAAATGGTATCAGAGCCTGTGAATTTTCATAGTAAATATGTTAGGTGAGGTGAAGATGTTTAGCATAGATATAAGACTCTTACAATTATGGATATGGGAGAAGTAAGTACTAAAAGTACAAAACTCAAAGAGGTAGATTTACCTCAAAATATGGATCTACTGAATAAATGGACTATTCCTAAAGTTGAATTAAAATCCATATATGAATATGAATTTTTTGATAAAATAAAACATAAACGTAATTATAATTATATGCATATTGGCTTAGTACAAATTGCCTTTCGGCCTCTAACTCTAAAGGGTCTTCCCGAAACTTTTTTAGCAGCTTTGCGTGATGATAGAAATTTGAATTTTCGAAAATCCTTAATGGGATCTATTGAATCTACTCTTGCTTATGGTCCTGTATATTTTAATACTCAACCAAATTTACAATTATCTTTGACTGATGTAAATATTCTTCATGCTCTAACATTAAATGTTAAAACTCATGGATATGATTATGCCCCTGGATCTGAACTTATAGGATTATCTTACCGCATATATTATCGCTTATTATCAACTTTAAATCCTCGATGTAAGTTAATTGATGATAATTCTGATTGCACTATGCTTATCGAAACTAATTTTATAAAATATAGGGTCACTACCCGACGACCTATTAGATGGGATGAAATTGATTTCCCCCAAACATGGATTTTAAATTCAGTCACTTCCCCAAAAAAACTGGCGGACGATGTGACAAATTCAGAGTTAACTCAAGTAACTCAAAACTCTGATGGACGAGTTTGTCTACAATTCGATAGCAATCCTCCTGTCTATAGAAATTCTTTTTCTTTACCACGAAGGCTCCCTTCAATACATCATATTTCTCCGATTGAACCTGCTGAACCCAATTATGGACCGGCTAGGAATCGAGCGGCATCTTTGCATACTATTAATTCTGCAGATTCGCATATTACACCTAAAGGTGTAGAAAAGATAAAAATCAATTCAAAAATTAATATAGTTCAAGATTTCGATAATGAAAATCCTACCCCATCTGAAATGGATTTTGACATAAATTCTATTTAACCATGCTGACACAACTTATTGATTTTAGTCCTGGTTCTCAGGCAAGAAAATATATTCAGAAAGAATTTTTTTCTGAAAAATGAAAAACCTTTAGGACATGGTTTTTTGAAACTTATACTCCTGATGAATTAAAAATTCTTTCTGAATATATAAAAACCTTTAGGACATGGTTTTTTGAAACTTATACTCCTGATGAATTAAAAAGTATTTCAGAAGAATTCTATGAAATTTGTGCTTTACATAATAAAATCATTTTTTTTGTCCCATGGTTCATGTCTGCATATTTACCGTCCTATGTCAAAATAATCGAAAGATCTTATCAAAATTCTGATGGATCAATTACTCAAGCACTCTACCCTCCTCAGTCTTCCTTTATATTGCCCAATAATACTGACATGACTTTTTCTGCTTTTCAAAAGTTTGTCAGTGAAGATGTGGGAAAAATTACTGTTTCTGAAATAAATAACCTTATCGCCCAAAATAATTATTTGAGCCTTTATGTTAGGGTTTTAGGCGAACACATTTCCTCTCTTGATAAAAAACTTGACGAATTAATTGAGTTAGTTAACAAACTTAGCTCTCAAATGAATTCCTCTAACATTCCTTCTACTTCCAAAATCACTGATAAAGACGAATATATTCT
>NW_025852559.1:4068-5113 GCF_002878395.1 Capsicum annuum | reverse complement strand
AAATTTCACCCATGAAGGGGGTGAAATTTTCAGATACACTAGGTCACCAACTTCAAACTCAAGGTCTCTCCTTCTAACATCCGCATATGACTTCTGACGATTCTGCACAGTTTTCAACCTTTCACTAATCAACTTAACTTTTTCCATAGCCTCAAATACCGAATTAGGACCACTCATAGCCACTTCACCCATCTCAAACCAACCTATGGGTGATCTATACTTCCTCCTATATAAGGCTTCAGATAGAGCCATGCCAATACTAGAGTGGAAACTGTTATTGTAAGCAAACTCTATCAACGGTAAGTGATCATCCCAACTTTCCTTAAGGTCAAGTGCACAAGCTTTCAACATATCCTTTAAGGTCTGGATGGTCCGCTCAACCTGACCATTGGTCTGCGAATGAAAAGTAGAACTCAAAAGCACTTGGGTACCAAGACCCTTCTGAAAAGCTTTCCAAAATTGCGAAGTGAACTGAGTACCCCTATCCGAAATGATAGACAAGGGAACTTCATACAGCCTGACTAGCTCTCGGATATACAATCTAGCGTAATCCTCAGCAGTATATGAAGTATGAACAGGCAAGAAATGAGCAGACTTAGTCAACCTATCACCACAACCCAAATGGAATCATGATGGCATCGGGAAGTAGGTAAACTAATCATGAAGTCCATATTTATCTCTTCCCACTTCCAGGTGGGAATACTAAACTCTTGCATCATACCACCAGGTCTTTGGTGTTCAACCTTAACCTGTTGGCATGTTGCACACTTAGCTACAAACGTTGTTATATCTTTCTTCATGCCACTCCACCAATAGATATCCCGCAAGTCTCGGTACATCTTGGTGGCACCAGGATGAATAGAATATCGCGCCCCGTGTGCTTCAGCCATAATCCTCTATCTCAGATCATTAACATTCAGGACACACAATCTACCCTGTAATCTCAACACACCGTCTCCCCCTTGGGAGAAAACCTCTACTTTTTGGTCCTTGATTGACTCCTTCAGTTTGACCAAACTAGCATCTAAGTATTGCTTTTCCTTTA
>NW_025852559.1:0-3968 GCF_002878395.1 Capsicum annuum | reverse complement strand
TCATCAATATTCGGGACACACAATCTACCCTGCAATCTTAACACACCGTCTCCCCCTTGGGAGAAAACCTCTACTTTTTGGTCCTTGATTGACTCCTTCAGTTTGACCAAACTAGCATCTAAGTATTGCTTTTCCTTTACTTCCGAAACCAAGGAGGATTCGAAACTACTTTGAACCCCTATACTACCTTCAGCAGAGTCAAACAATCTAATCCCCAATCTAGCCAAACGATGTACATCACGAGCCAACTCTTTCTTACCTTCTACCACATGCGAAACACTACCCATGGACACTCTACTTAGGGCATCAACCACAACATTAGCCTTGCCCGGATGGTACAGCACACTCATATCATAGTCCTTTAATAATATTAACCATCGTCTCTGCCTAAGATTCAATTCTCTCTAGGTAAACACATACTGCATACTCGTATGATCAATGAAAACATCAACATGGACACCATTCAAATAGTGTCTCCAGATTTTCAAAGCAAACACAACAGCAGCCAACTCAAGGTCATGGGTGGGGTAATTTTTCTCGTGGGGTTTCAACTGTCTAGAAACATAAGATATCACCTTACCCTTCTACATCAATAGCAACCCAACCGAACTCTCAAAGAATCACAGTAAACCACAAAATCATCAACACAATCAGGCAAAGTCAATATAGGGGTTGAAGTGAGTCGAGTCTTCAACTCCTAAAAACTCTTCTCACAAGATTCGAACCACAAGAACTTCACTTTCTTTTGGGTAAACCGAGTCATAGGAGACCCTATAGAGAAGAAACCCTCAACAAAACGGTGGTAATATCTAGCTAAACCCAAGAAACTTCAGATATCAGTCGGAGAAATAAGTCTAGGCCAATTTCTAACAGCTTTGGTCTTTTGGGGATCAACTCTAATACCCTCGGAAGAAATGATATGACCCAAAAAAGCAACTGACGTTAGCCAAAGCTCACACTTACTGAACTTGGAAAAAAACTTGTGATCTCTAAGGGTTTGCAAGATAGTTCGGAGATGATCAGAATGTTCATTCTCACTATGGGAGTACACCAGTATATCATCGATGAACACTATGACAAACATATCCAGATATGGTCTGAACACTCGATTCATAAAGTCCATGAAAGCTGCTGGGGCATTAGTTAACCCGCAAGACATAACAAGAAACTCAAAATGGCCATAACGAGTTTGGAAAGCGGTTTTTAGGATGTCACACTCCCTAACTTTGAGTTGATGATAGCCGGATCGAAGGTTTATCTTTGAGAAATAACTTGCACCTTGCAATCGGTCAAACAAATCATCTATTCTCGGAAGAGGGTACTTATTTTTTACAGTTACTTTATTCAGTTGACGGTAATCAATGCACATACGCAAAGAGCTATCTTTCTTTATCACAAACAACACAGTAGCACCCCAAGGAGAAATACTGGGCCATATGAAACCCTTACCAAGTAGATCTTTAAGTTGCTCTTTCAACTCCTTAAGCTCTGCAGGGGCCATACGGTAAGGAGGAATAGAAATGGGCTGAGTATCGGGAAGAAGATCAATCCTGAACTCTATCTCTCTACCAGGAGGTATCCCTGGGAGATCATCCGAAAAGACATCAGAAAACTCATTGACGACGTTAACAGACTGGAGAGTTAGAGTCTTAGACTTAGTGTCTTTGACTCTAACTAAATGGTAAATACACCCCTTGGAAATAAGCTTTCTATCTTTGAGGTAAGAGATAAAATGACTCTTGGGTGACACAGAATTCCAAGACCACTCAAACACAGATGCACCCGGAAATTGAAACTTGACCACTCGGGTCCGACAATCAATAGAGGCATAAGAAGAATACAGCCTGTCCATACCCAGAATCATATTAAAATCTACCATGTCTAACTCAATCAAATTAGCCAACAAAACTCTATGAAGAACGGTAACAGGACACTTTTTATACACTTTCTGGCTAATAATTGAATCACCCACTGGGGTAGAAACTAGGATAGGCTCAGGAATAATCTCAGGACTTATTTCAAAATTCACAGCAATCAAAGGTGTAACATATGAGAAACAGGATCCAGGATCCAACAAAGCATACACATCAAACTGAAATATATGAAGCATTCCAATAACAACATCGAGAGAGTCCTCCTATTCCTGGTGGTACGATAAAGCATAAAATCTATTTTGGCGTTGCCCGCCAGCATTGCTAAAAGAGGCATCCTAAGCTGAGGTTGGGTGAGTCGCTGGAACTGGAGTACTAACAGTCAGAGTCTGGGTCTGAGGGCGATAGTCATAATGCCCTCTTCCATCCTGTGGACAATCTCTAACTCTGTGACCTATGTCACCACACTGGATATAACCTCTCTTCTCACCCCAACACTCACCCAAATGAGCCCTACCACACTTAGGACACAAGGGACGATTTGGTTTATAGCCAGCACTGTACTGGACCTGGATGCATATGACCTGCTACCTTGCTCCTGCCTACCTCTAGACACGAGAGCACTAGCAGATGACGATGCCAGCATAGACGAAAGATCCTGATACTGAGGGACACTCCCTCCCTGCGATCTAGTTTGACCCTATCCGTGCTGCTCGTACCTAGCTCTCTTATTCCCTTTCATTCTATCTCTCTCCTTAATCTTGTTTGCCTCAATCTGGTGGGCATGAGTCATCAGCCTAGAAAGATTCATCTCACTATTCAAAATAGCAGACCTACACTCCTTAACCATATAACTAGATACTCCAGTCACAAACTTACTCATACTAGCCCGATTATCAGGCATTAAGTCAGGAGCATACTTGGCCAACTGATTGAACTTTAGACAGTACTCCCTAACAGTCATAGAGTCCTGTCATAGGTTCATAAACTCTTCCACCTTCGCCTCTCTCATCTCCAAAGGGAAAAACTTATCCAGGAATACATCCTAGAACTCTTGCCAAGTTGTAGGGACAGCTCCCTCACCATTACCTTTTCTCCAAGAAACAACCCAATCATAAGCAAGGTCTTTCAACCTATACGCAGCCAACTCCACACTATGTTCCTCAGATACATGCATCACCTAAGTAATGTTCTGCACCTCCTCTACAAACAACTGTGGATCCTCATCAGATTTGGACCCATAGAATTCCGATGGATTCATCCGCATGAAGTCACAGATCCTGGCAGTAGCTGAATTACCTCCCTGCTGTTGTGGAATCGGAGCTGGGTTGGCCTAAATATTTTCAGTAACAGCTTGGGCCAGCGCCTGAAAGGCTACCGGAAATTCAGCATGAAACACGTTTTCATTCAATGGGTTAGCGGGTTGAGATTGCTGACCATCATTATTCTTCTCGCTCAACGTGGAGGCATATTTCTGAAAGAAGAGAGCACGAATCAATAGCAGAGAGAGACACTTTAAGCACGATAGACTTCCGAAAGGAAAAATCACACTTTTTCGTAAAACGTCTCATAGCCTCTTGCTCATAGATGTGGCGCGCTATACAACGATGATCAAGACTCTACTTAACGCGGCCTGTCACACTCCCTAGGACACCTTAAAACCTTAGGCTCTGATACCAAGTTTGTAACGCCCCAAAAATGGGTCCCGGAGCATTACACGATGCTTGAGGCTATGAGTAGTCCCAAGCTAACCCTTTGAGCCATTTTCATTCAGTTCAACACAAATCAACGGGGTTTCCATAAATAAAACTCAAATATCAACAGAGTAATCATCATCCAAGAATAAAAGAATTTCAGAAAGATAACAAAATACGACTTATTAGTCAACTCCCAACATCTATACTAGTGTGACAAGCCTCTAAGAAAATCAATAAAATAAGCGAGCCATTGAGACATGCCCCAACTGACTCATACTCAGTTATCAAATATAAATAATTCCATGAAACCTACATCAGACATACGTCCTCAGAACATGAGGATTCACCAAAACAGAGGATGTAGAACAGCATGCCTCAAGAATCACTGTCGAACCTGGAA
>NW_025852558.1:0-2738 GCF_002878395.1 Capsicum annuum | reverse complement strand
ACCGTTCTTCATAGAGTCTTGTTGGATGATCTGATTGAGTTAGACATGGTAGATTTTGATGTGATTCTGGGTATGGACTGGCTGTATTCTTCTTATGCCTCTATTGATTGTCAGACCTGAGTGGTCAAGTTTCAGTTTCCGAGTGCATTTGTGTTTGAGTGGTCTAGGAATTCTGTGTCACCCAAGAGTTATTTTATCTCTTACCTCAAAGCTAGGAAGCTTATTTTCAAGGGGTGTATTTACCATTTGGTTAGAGTCAAAGAAACTAAGTCTGAGACTCTAACTCTTCAGTCTGTTGACGTCCTCAATGAGTTTTTTAATGTCTTTCCAGATTATCTCCCAGGGATACCTCCTGATAGAGACATAGAGTTCGAGATTGATCTTCTTCCCGATACTCAACCCATTTCTATTCCTCCTTACTGTATGGCCCCTGTAGAACTTAAGGAGTTGAAAGAGTAACTCAAAGATCTACTAGATAAGGGTTTCATAAGGCCCAGCGTATCTCCTTGGGGTGATCCTGTGTTGTTTGTAAGAAAGAAAGATGGATCTTTATGTATATGCATTGATTACCGCCAACTGAATAAAGTCAGCATAAAAAATAAGTACACTCTTCCGAGAATAGATGATTTGTTTGACCAACTACAAGGTGCAAGTTATTTCTCAAAGATAGACCTTCGTTCCGGCTATCATTAACTCAAAGTTAGGGAGTGTGACATCCCGAAAACCAATTTCTGAACTTATTATGGCCATTTTGAGTTTCTTATTATGTCTTTCGGGTTAACTAATGCCCCAACAGCTTTCATGGACCTCATGAATCGAGTGTTCAGACCATATCTAGATATGTTTGTCATAGTGTTCATCGATGATATACTAGTGTACTCCCGTAGTGAGGATGAACATTCTGATCATCTCTGAACTGTCTTGCAAACCCTTAGTATTCCCACCTGGAAGTGGGAAAAGATAAATATGGACTTCGTGATTAGTTTACCTTCTTCTCGACGCCATCATGATTTCATTTGGGTTGTGGTTGATAGGTTGACTAAGTCTGCTTATTTTTTGCCTGCTCATACTTCATATACTACTGAGGATTACGTTAGATTGTATATCTGAGAGCTAGTCAGACTGCATGGAGTTCCCTTGTCTATCATTTTGGATAGGGGTACTCAGTTTACTTTGCAATTTTGGAAAGCTTTTCAGAAGGGTCTTGGTACCCAAGTACTTTTGAGTTCTGCTTTTCATATGCAGACTGATGGTCAGGCTGAGCGGACCATCCAGACCTTAGAGGATATGTTAAGAGCTTGTGCACTTGACTTTAAGGGAAGTTGGGATGATCACTTACCGTTGATAGAGTTTGCTTACAATAACAGTTTCCACTGTAGTATTGGCATGGCTCCGTTTGAAGCCTTGTATGAGAGGAAGTATAGATCACCCATAGGTTGGTTCGAGGTGGGTGAAGCGGCTGTGAGTGGTCCTGATTCGGTATTTGAGGCTATGGAAAAGGTTAAGTTGATTAGGGAAAGGTTTAAAACTGTGCAGAGTCGTCAGAAGTCATATGTAAATGTTAGAAGGAGAGACCTTGAGTTTGAAGTTGGTGACCTAGTGTATCTAAAAATTTCACCCATGAGGGGGGTGAAGAGATTTGGAAAGAAGGGAAAGCTTAGTCGCCGTTATGTTGGTCCTTACAAAATTCTTAGCCGTGTTGGTAAGGTAGCTTATGAGGTCGAGTTGCCTTCCGAGTTGTCCTCTGTTCATCCAATATTCCATGTCTCCTTGCTTAGAAAGCATATTAGCAATGCTATGGTAGTGGATTCCTCTGTGAGTGCTGACATTCAAGAAAATCTTTCTTTTGATGAGATTCCTGTTGAGATTCTTGATTTCAGTGTCCGAAGACTAAGGAACAAAGAAGTTCCCTTGGTCAAGGTGTTGTGGCAAAACCAATTTGTTGAGGGTGGAACTTGGGAAGCTGAGGCGGATATGCGATCCAAGTACCCACACTTATTTTCTACGAACTCCGATCCAGCCGAAGGTACCGTTCTTTGCTAAATCATGCACTTTTGATAAAAGTTGCAGTAGTTTAGCTGTCATTTATTATATGTTCAGCAGTAGTTTCTTGAATTTATGCATTCTATGTTGCATTCGGAGTGAGAAACGATGTGGTGATGAGTCTAACGAATGGTTTCAGCTGTATGCTCTATTTCCTATCTAATCTTGGCATGTATAGCATCATTGGAGGATGAATGTTTTCAAGGGGGATGATGTAATACCCCGGGACATTTTTCGTTGAAATTTTATGCGTAAAAGTGTTGGGTTCTATCTTCTAGAATGAATTATAAATTTTTCGTGTGTAATGTCTTAGATTATGACCCACCATTACATAGAGTATCAAATAATCTTTCCAACGATATATGGATCATCCAAAACGGACACCCGAGCAACGAGTTATGAACATTTCGATCGAACCATGAATAATAGTGAACAGTAAAACGTGCAGGAAAAAGTACTGAGGCCTGGCGTATTTTTTCTCCAACATTAAACAATCATAACTCCTTGTACATAATGATCTGGGTGATCTACTATATATCAACGGAAAGCTCTACAAGTCCTTTTTCCAATGAAATTGGTTTTATCCAATTTGTCTATCGTAGCAAAAAGTTATGGTCGATCTACTTTAGCCTATCAAAAGCAAATTTTTGGGTCAACTTCAAACAATCATAACTCCTCGTACACAATGATCTGGG
>NW_025852557.1:0-1579 GCF_002878395.1 Capsicum annuum | reverse complement strand
TCTTCTTGACTATCGTAGATGATTATTCCCATATCACTTGGATTTTTCTGCTCAAGTTTAAGAGTGATGTGCTATCTGTATTAAGAACATTTCTTAAAATGATACACACATAATTTAATGCAATAGTAAAAGTGATTAGGACATATAATGGAGGAGAATTCACTAGCAATCATATAAAAGATCTTTTTAAGGATCTTGGTATTATTCATTAGAGAGCTTGTGCTTACACCCCTCAACAAAATGGTGTAGCTGAGAGAAAACATAGGAACCTACTTGAGGTGGAAAGAGCATTGCGATTTCAGGGTCATATACCTTTGAAATTCTGGGGTCATTATATATGTGTTGTTGCTTATGTAATTAACAGGCTTCCCTCGGTAGTTCTTGGAGGCGAATCTCCTTATGAGCTATTTTTTGGGAAACCACCTTTTCTTGTTCATATGTGAGTCATTAGTTGTTTGAGTTAGACAAGTGTTGCCCCGATTGGATAAGTTAGCTTCCAGAGCCGTTCCTTCAATTTTTATGGGCTATTCCACAGTAACTAAAGGCTACATTCTGTTTGACCTTGCCTAAGAGAGGTTTTTTGTTAATGGAGATGTTATTTTCAAAGAATATGTTTTTCCCTTCAAGACCTCTATTGTTCCATCTACACAACATAATCAGTTTCCTTGGTCTTTTGATAATGACATATTTGTTGATCCTCCTCTTGATCCTTCTTCTACACCATTCATCTCTACTCTGCCAACTTCTAGTGAGGCAGTTTCACCTGCTTTACCTATTGTTCCTGAGGTTTTTTCATGAGATTCTACTCCACCTCCTGCTCCTATTCCTCTTAGAAGGTCAACTAGAATATCCAAGAAACCACTTTGGCATGTTGATACTTCACTTTCTGCTACTATTGATCTTAGGAGGTCAACCAGAGTATTCAAGCAACCTCTTTGCCATGTGATTATGTTACCAAAAAGCAGGCTGCTCATGTTTTTTATCCTATTAATGCTTATTTGTCATATGCACACCTTTCTCCTAGTTATAAAACTTTTCTTAGTTCTCTATCCCATGTTCATGAACCCACCTCCTCTCATGAGGCTATATAAGATTGTAGGTGGATTGATGCCATACATATTGAGTTACAGGCTCTTCAGGACAATCACACCTGGGATCTAGTCCCTTTACCAGATGATAAAACTTCTATTGGTTGTCGTTGGATTTACAAAGTCAAACTTAAAGCTCCAGGGGAGATTGAGAGGTTCAAGGCTCGACTTGTCTCCAAGGGATATAATCAATAAGAGGGCCTTGACTACAGTAAAACATTTTCTCCTATGGTTAAGATTGCTACTGTAAGGGTTGTCTTGTCTTTAGCTGCTCAGTATAATTGGCACATTCATCAGCTTGATGTTTACAATGCTTCTTCAAGGTGATTTGTATGATGAGGTTTAGATGCAACTTCCTCGGGTCTTACCAAGTCAGAGGGAGTCTGATTTAGTCTGTAGACTTACTAAGTCCCTTTATGGGTTAAAACGGGATAGTAGACAATGGAACTTGAAACTTTCTGAGTCATTGATCACTTCAGGATTTATTCCAA
>NW_025852556.1:2192-3150 GCF_002878395.1 Capsicum annuum | reverse complement strand
TTCATCATCGGAGATTTTTCTTTTCTATTTTTGGATACCCATCATCATTCCATTGGCTGAAATAGCAACACACACAGATCGGAGGGAGATTGAGAGAGAAGAGAAAAAAAGCAAGAGAAAGAGAGAGAGAAGCAACGAAAGAAAATGAGAGAGAGAGCAGAGAACCACGAGAGAGGGATAGAGATCGAATGAGAGAAGATTCATGGCGAAGGAGAGCAGCGCCTCTACTTTTAAGCTCGCCGGAGCTCCTGCGATGCTACAACAGTGACCGAAGCATGCTGGAAAGCCACTGAATCCGACCTTCAGTGTCGATTCCGGCGACCATCCACTAGAAAGTGACCAAAAATAGTAACGGGGTGTGCTAATTAGGTACAATTGGTAGGGCTTTGTGATCTTAGCTTTGGGTTGCGGGTTTGCTTTCGTGAATTTGTGTTCGGGTCAAATTTTGAGATTCTTGCGGTTGATTTAGTACAGAGTTGGTGAGTCCTTTGTAGAGGTTCGATTCGAGGTTCTTCGGCATGGTTTCTGTCCTTTCGTTGAAGCATTATTGAATTTCGAAACCTTCGAATCGAGGTCTAATTCTCTTCTTTCTCTTTTTTATTTCGTTATCTGTCATGTTCTATGCTTTAAATTAAATCCGGTGTGTTGGTTGATCCGTGGTGATGTGAATTATTGTTTGTTTTGATTTGGTGTTTGATTTCCTTGATTATGGATTAATTATAAGGTGTGTGATGAAATAATATCTCATGGAGGATTAAAATTGATTATTTGGGGAATGGGAATCGAAAGTTGATAAAAGTGAATATTATAGTATTTTGATTCATTGTTGATGTTGAACGTGATATGTCATCGAGCGGCTAGGCAAGCACTAGGCTTGGGTAGGCAAAATTTAGAATTGGTGGATTGTTGGAATGTTTGAAATATGTGTTGGAATTGTTTTGTTTTATCGCATTTAATT
>NW_025852556.1:0-2092 GCF_002878395.1 Capsicum annuum | reverse complement strand
GGATTAAAATTGATTATTTGGGGAATGAGAATCGAAAATTGATAAAAATGAATAGTATAGTATTTTGATTCATTGTTGATGTTGAACGTGATATGTCATCGAGCGGCTAGGCAAGCACTAGGCTTGGGTAGGCAAAATTTAGAATTGGTGGATTGTTGGAATGTTTGAAATATGTGTTGGAATTGTTTTGTTTTATCGCATTTAATTCAATTATACTCATTTGGCCGGGGAATGCCTCGAGGTACTTGTATATATTCACCGAGCAATGCCCCGACGTATCATGTACGCAAAGGAGGTTCGTGATGAAGGCCCGAGGCATCGGGTAAAGCACGGGAGCATAGTTAGGATTACTGTAGGTTAGATAGGGTTTATTCTCACATTTTTTTTCTATTTTGGATTGTATAACTCGGACTGGACATTATATTTTTTAATCATTTTGTTTTGTTTGTTGTTTGATTGTTTTACGTGTTTTATGTATTTTATACATTCGTAGTATCAAATTAGCCAATATGTTCCACCAAGCGACCGTGGTCAAACCACGGAACCGAGGGGTGCCTAACACCTTCCCCTCGGTCAACAGAATTCCTTAGTCGGAATCTCTGTTCACAAATCAGTTTAAAAGAGTTAAAATTATTTTTCAAAAAAGGATTTTCAACGGTGACTTGGCACACCAGATTATGCTAAGTGGCGACTATGAGTTTAAATATAAATAATCCTTTTCGAAATAAAATTTTTATTTTTTGTCACTTTAATAAAAGCCCTTTCGAAACTTAAAACGAATCTTTTTGGATGTTGAAAAGTGGGTGTGACAGCTCTGGCATCTCTGCTGGGGACCTGTTCAGAATCCGAGCTTATTTTGAAGTCGTATCGGCTTTGTTTGGCACTATAGGTGTATAAATATTTTTTTTGTGTGTTGTTTTGTGTTATTGTTTTATCATTATGGAATTTTTTCGTGCTCTTTGTGTATAGTATTTATCCTATGTGTCACCGCTTTTATATTTGGCATCATGTGTCTACCCCCGACCTTCTTTCAACAACAAGTTCGTAGTACCCGTGTTGTACACGACCTCTAGTTAAGTCACCCTTATTTTAGGGGGAGAGCCGTCGGTGTTATGGAGTAGGTGGAAAGCTGTCGCAGCTACTATCGACCATATGCTCCCCCGAACAGCCTTGTTAGTGAATCCAAACGTAGGTCAGCCTTTAGGTCATGCTTATGTGCATCATATTGAGACCTAGTGGGGCCCACTTGGTCCTTTGTAGGAGACTCACCTCTAAAGCATCCCTACGTGCTAAATGTTACATCTTTGAGGATAACGTGGTCATTTGACGGACTGATTTGGGAAAAACATGTGTTAGAAGTAAAGTGTGTGGGTAATGAAAAAAAAACAAGAAAAAAAAAAGTTTCGTAGTTTTTAGAGTTTTTTATGGCTTTTATTTTTCACAATTCCAAAATTCAAAAGGACTTTTTACCTTTCGCACTCATTTTCTCAAAAACATCAAAAAGATTTTCCTTTGTCTCGTTTAGCATGCATTCACAATTCGAAAAATTCAAAAAGATTTTTTCATTCATAGGATGTGTTTATAAAAGAAAAATGCAAAAAAAAAATGTTAGAAATTTTTTACATTTCGTATAACGAAAATACCAAAAAGATTTTTCTTTCATAGTTGTTGATGTCATTTTTCTGTGAAGTATCAAAATGAAAACTCAAAAGATTTTATTAACATGGTTTATCGTCTGTCTTTGGTCGTATCTCTTAAGTCAGGGTCTAGCCTATTATTTAATCATTAATTGTCCAATCTGGACGAACTACACACCCCTGATTCTCCTCTTTTGGGAGTGAGATACGTAGGCAGCCTATTGTTGGTTCGGGGATCTTATTTGAAAAATTCAAAAATATTTCTTCACTCTTCATTTAGAGTAGGCGTTTCATATACGTCTTTAAAAGAAAACTACAAAAAGATTTTCCTTTAATAGGTTCAAGTTTCATTTTCACATGAAATTCAAAAATCAAAAATCCAAAAAGATTTTTCTTTGGTAATCACAGGTTTCATTTTGTATAGAGATTTAAACCTAAAACAAAAATGCAAAATG
>NW_025852555.1:0-1330 GCF_002878395.1 Capsicum annuum | reverse complement strand
AATGTGTTAATCATCGGTTGGGAATGAATTTGGGACGGCAATCGAAAAATTGATAAAACTGAATATTATGATATTTTGATACATTGTTGATGTTGAATGTGATATGCCGTCGAGCGGGTAGGCAAACAGTAAGCTCGGGTAGGCAAGGTTAGAATTGGTGTAGTGTTGGAATGTTTGGAATATTTGTTGAATGTTTTGTTTATCGTATTTGAAAAGTGTATTATTTAACCGGGGAATGCCCCGAGGTAATTTGTATTTACTCACCGGGGAATGCCCTGAAGAATTTTGTACGCTAAGGATGTTCGTGATCAAGGCCCGAGGCATCGTGTAAAGCATGGTTTAGGATTAGTGTAGGTTATTTCAGTATTTTTATTTCAGGTTGTAATAATTGGACTGGACTTTACATTTTTGTTTTGTTTTGTTATTGTTTGATTATTTTGCGTGCTTTTGTATAGTTTGTACATTTCGTAATGCCAAAATAGTTGATAAACTCAACCCAAGAGATCGTGGTTGAACCACGGGATCGAGGGGTGCCTAACACCTTCCCCTCGGTCAATAGAATTCCTTAGCCGGAATCTCTGTTCGCAAACCATTTTAAGAGTCAAATGGTTTCGAAAAGGATTTTCCAAAGGTAACTTGGCACACCAAATTATGCCAAGTGGCGACTCTGAATAAAAATTGTAAATAATCCTTTTCCGAAACAAATTTTCATTTCTTGTCACTTAAATAATAAAACCCTTTCGAACATAAAAAACGAATGAATTTATTTTTTTTGAGTACGTAAAAAAGGGGTGTGACAACTTATGGAGACTCTGCTGGGGAATCAATGACAAGTTTTCAGAATTCGAGCTATTTTTGGAGTCGTATCGGCTTTGTTTGGCATTACGAGTGTATAAGCTTGTTTGTGATTTTGTTTGTGTTATTATTTTCACTTTTGTGTTGTTTTTCGTGCTCTTTGTTTATAGTACTTATCCTGTGTGGTACCGCTTTTATATCTGTCATCATGAATGCACCCCCCGGCCTTCTTTCTGTAACAAGTCTGTAGTATACGTGTTGTACACAACCTCTAGTTGAGTCACCCTTATTTTAGGGGGGGAGCCGTCGGTGTTATTAAGTAGGTGGAAAGCAAAGCAGCCACTATCGACCATACGCTCCCCCGAACAGCCTTGTTAGTGAACCACAACGTAGGTCAGCCTTAGGGTCATGCTTATGTACATCATACTGAGACCTAGTAGGACCCACATGGCCCTTTGTAGGAGACTCACCTCTAAAGGATCTCTACGTGCTAACTGTTGCATCTTTAAGGGTAGCGTGGTCATTTGACGGACTG
>NW_025852554.1:0-7398 GCF_002878395.1 Capsicum annuum | reverse complement strand
CGTTATTGTAAGATGATACTATATACTTCCTCCGTCCTATTTTAGGTGGCATTATTTGGCTTGACATAATATTTAAGGAAAAAAGAAAGATTTTTTAAAATTTGTAGTCTAAAATAATTCTGATTGTAAATCATTTAATTTCAGTAAGGAAAATTTTAAAGTTAAATCGTTTCTAATTATAGTAAAGTGATATTATTTTTGGGACGTTATTGTAAGATGGTACTATATACTCCCTCCGTCCTATTTTAGGTGGTATAATTTGACTTGACACGATATTTTAGAAAAAAATGAAGACTTCTGAAACTTGTATATTTGTGTGATTGTAAACTATTTCATTAAGGAAAATTTTAAAGTTAAATCGTTTCTAATTATAGTAAGGTGATATTATTTTTGGGACATGATTGTAAGATGATACTATATACTTTCTCCATTCTATTTTAAGTGGCGTTCTTTGACTTGACACTATATTTATGAAAAAAAATAAATTCTGAAACTTGAATATTTGTGTGGTTGTAATTCATTTCATTAAGAAAAAATTTTTAAATTAAATCTTTTTAATTATATTAAGATGATATTATTTTTGAAACGAGCTAAAAAATAAAATATGTCACCTAAAATAGGAGAGAGGAAGTAATTTGTACAAGGAAAAAAAAGAGGAAACACAAAAAAAGGAAAGAGATGATGTATATAGAAAGTATTTTGGAAGGACATTGGAGGAAAATATGGCCAATAATAATGTAGGTCAGCCAGTGTGTGCTAGGAGAGTGTTAAGATTAGGAGAACTAACGGTTATTTTTGTCATTTTTATAGTTTAATGAAAATTTTTGTCTTGTACTATATTATATAAATTGTGAGTATTTAATTTGCAATAAACAAGTTATGTTAAATTTTCTAGAAATAAATTATGTCTTGTATTATGTAACTTGTGAGTTAGCTTCATTTTTTTTTCTTTTTTTTTTTGATTGGTAACATATCATCATTAACAAATTAAAAACATTACACCTAAAGAGCACCTAAACTCATGATCAGCCTAGAATGCTAACTAGGAGACTTTAGTAAGCAATCTATCTTGCACCACTAACTTGGTACATGGGTCAGCTCGGTGCATTAAAACTCTCGCTATGCGCAGGGTTTGGGGAAGGGCTCCGCCACAAGGAAGTATTTTATGCAGTCTTACCTTGCATTTCTGTCATAGGTTGTTTCCAAGGCTTGAACCCATGATCACATGATTACAAGGCAGGAACTTTATCAGTTGGTTCAATTCCCAAAAATTTTGAGTACCCTCTGTTGGGTTCTATGTGTGTGTTTGAATGGAAAATGGTGCACTGATTTGAACTGAACTGATGCAATGTTATGAACTGTTGCTTCAGAAAGATGCGACCATTCAGTAAACTGACACACTGATTCATGAAATGAGATGACTGTTCAAGAAAAGATACAATCTTTGGATGAACAGACATGAATTTTCATAAAAGGTTACACCTTTTGAAGTGAATCATCGCCACTTTTCAGAAGAGGCATCTGATGACTATATAAACCTGCTTTCATTCACAGGTTTAGAGATACATAAAATTTTCAGATTACAAAAACATTCTTCTTGTCTTCAAAATACTCTGTGTGATCATGCAAACCGTTGACTGCGTTCGAAGAATCTAAATATTTGAGGTACCTCTATATTTGGATTAAAGGCCATTTTATCCTGGGAGAAAAAATTTCGCAACCTCGGGTACAGTGAGGGGAATTATTTCCTTAAGGAAACTCCGTGAATTCGGACGACTTGGCCTTATTCATTTCTGTTTCATCTAATTTCTGAAAAATAAAATACACCTCTTGGAAAGGTCATTTTGTCTTGTGTTGAGGGTATTTGATACGCTTCATTGTGTTCTTGTTTATACTTGAAATCTAGTTGAAGTTGTGGTTCTGCATATACAGATTCTGTGTACCCGAAGGACATACCCAAAATAACAATCTTAAGGAAATAAACCTTGAAAAAACAAAAAACAATTTTTTTTTCATTTTTGGTGAAATTTTCTTTTCACAAAAGTTTTTTTTTTTTAGAATCTGTATTACTTGTTTTTTGAGATTAAAGCTTTAAGCTTTCTACTCCGCTTGAATTTAACTAGTGATTAAAAGACATAAAATCTTCATCACAAGTTAAAGTTCACTCGGTTGATGATTTGAAGTTATAAAAACTTCAGCGTTAACTAGAAACAAGAAGAAAAGTTGAAAAGTGATTTAACTTTATAAGTAGTATTCTGAAAATACTAATTTTTTCTGTCTTGTGTTGACAGGAAAGATGGAAACTAAAAGTCAAATGCATAATGATACTGCGACTGTTGCGGTGACAAGCATTGCTACGATAAGCCGTGCAAATACTCCGCAAAATATGGCACCTGAGAAAAACCCCGGAAAGTTTGCGGGCATCAACTTTAAGAGATGGCAACAAAAGATGTCCTTTTACCTCACCACTTTATGTCTCCAAAAGTTCACTAGTGAGGATGCTTCTGAGGTACCCGAGGGAACCTCAGACAAAGAGCGCTTCATAATTGTAGAGACTTGGAAACATTCAGACTTCTTTTGCAGGAATTATATATTGAGTGGCCTCCAAGATGATCTCTATAACGTTTACAGTGGAACCAAGACATCGAAGGAATTATGGGAGACACTAGAATGAAAATATAAGATGGAGGATGTAGGAATCAAGAAATTTCTTGTTGCAAGGTTCTTGGACTTTAAGATGATTGATAGCAAATCGGTTGTCTCTCAAGTGCAGGAATTGAAAGTAAATCCACGTTCTCCTGGCAGAAGGTTTAATTGTGAATGATGTTTTCCAAGTAGCAGCGATAGTTGAGAAGCTACCACCGATGTGGAAAGACTTCAAAACAACTTGAAGCATAAATGCAAGGAGATGACTGTCGAAGATCTTATTGTCCGACTACGAATTGAAGAGGACAATAAAGCTATCGAGAGAAGGTCAAAAGGGAATTCTATAATTAATGGAGCACATATTGTAGAAGATGACCAAAATAATTCGAAGAAAAGAAAAAAAGCTGAACATGGAAGCAATCAACCCAAGAAAAAGTTCAAGGAAAAATGCTTCAATTGTGGCAAAATTGGCAACAAGTCCACAGATTGTCGAGCCCCGAAGAAAAGCACGAAAAAGGACCAAGCGAATATGATTGAGTCCAACAAAGAATATGATGATCTGTGTGCTATGTTCTCGGAATGCAACTTGGTGGGGAATCCACGCGAATGGTGGATGGATTCTGGTGCCACCCGCCATATTTGTGCAAACAAAGAGTTGTTTTCGTTATTTGCTCCGACTCACGCAGAAGAAATGATCTACATGGCTAACTCCGATACTGCTAAGGTGGAGGGAATAGGAAAAATTTGCTTAAAGATGACTTCCGGTAAGGTCTTGACACTTAACAATGTGTTATATGTTCTGGAGTCACGTAGGAACTTAATTTCTATTTCACTCCTAGATAAGAACGGATTAAAATGTGCAACTGTTTCTGAAAAAATTGTAGTTAGCAAAGGAGAAATGTATGTAGGAAAAGGCTATCTCACGGAGGGCCTTTATAAGATGAATGTAATGACTGTTGAAATGAATAAAAGTTCAAATTCTTCTTACTTGCTTGAGTCTTATAATTTATGGCATGAACGTTTAGGCCATGTTAATCACAAAACGCTACGAAAACTGATTAACTTAGAAGTTTTGTCAAACTTTGAGTGCAATAAATCAAAGTGTCAAACGTGTGTGGAATCGAAGTATGCAAAGCATCCTTATAAGTCCATTGAAAGGAATTCCCATCCCTTAGACTTAATACATACCGACATTTGTGATATGAAGTCGACACCATCACGTGGTGGGAAAAAGTATTTCATAACTTTCATTGACGATTGCACTAGATATTGTTATGTTTACTTGCTAAATAGTAAGGATGAAACAATAGATGCGTTTAGGCAATATAAAACTGACGTTGAAAATCATTTGACAAAAAGATCAAAATAATAAGAAGTGGTAGGGGCGGAGAATATGAATCTACCTTCGCCGAAATATGTGTAGAGAATGGAATTGTCCATCAAACTACGGCCCTGTACTCACCTCAATCTAATGGGATTGAGAAAAGAAAAAACCAAACTTTGAAGGAAATGATAAATGCCTTACTTATAAGTTCAGATTTACCGCAAAACTTGTGGGGGGAGGCTATCCTTACGGCCAACCATATACTCAATTGAGTTTCCCATAGTAAGACACAATCAATTCCTTATGAAAAATGGAAAGAAAGGAAACCCAACTTGAAATATTTCAAAGTGTAGGGGTGTCTAGCCAAGGTCCAAATTCCTATGCCTAAAAGGGTTAAGATAGGACCTAAGACGGTGGACTGCGTGTTCATAGGATATGCTAAAAGTAGTAAAGCATATCGATTTTTGGTTCTTAAATCCGAACATCCGGATATAAATGAAAATACGGTAATTGAATCAGATAATGCTGAATTCTTTGAAAATATTTACCCGTATAAACTTAGGCATAAACAATCTAGTGAAGGATCTAAACGACCTCGAGATGAACCAAGTGAGAATGTACATAATGAAGAAAATCCAAGACGTAGTACACGTAAAAGAACGTCAACTTCGTTTGGATCAGATTTTGTAACATTTCTCTTAGAAAATGAGCCTCAAACGTTTAAAGAAGCGATGCCGTCGTCAAACTCATCCTTTTGGAAAGAGGCAGTCAATAGTGAGATTGATTCAATCTTAAGTAACCATACATGGGAATTGGTTGATCTTCCTCCAGGAAATAAACCTTTAGGTTCTAAATGGATCTTCAAAAGAAAAATGAAAACGGATGGTTCTATTGACAAATACAAGGCAAGACTTGTAGTAAAAGGCTTCAACCAAAAAGAAGGCCTTGATTACTTTAATACATATTTGGCAGTAACAAGGATAACCTCGATTCGAATGTTAATTGCCTTGGTGGCGGTATATGATCTTCAAATCCATCAAATGGATGTGAAAACTGCATTCCTAAATGGAGAATTGGAGGAAGAAATTTACATGGAACAACCTGAGGGTTTTGTGGTTCCAGGAAAATAAAATAAGGTTTGTAAACTTATTAAGTCACTTTATGGACTAAAACAAGCACCTAAGCAATGACATGCAAAGTTTGACCAAACCATATTGCCAAACAGATTCAAGATAAATGAATGTGATAAATGTGTTTACATTAAAGATACTCCAAATCACCAAGTCATTGTTTGTTTATATGTAGATGATATGTTGATCATCAGTAGAGACATTTCTGACATAAATGCAACGAAACGAATGCTCGAGAGCAAGTTTGATATGAAAGACCTTGGAGTTGCAGATGTGATCTTAGGTATAAGAATCCATAGAACTCCACAAGGATTGGCATTGTCACAGTCTCATTATATCAAAAATGTACTTAACAAATTCAAGTATATGGAATTCGGAATTGCCAAGACTCCTTTGGATGTGAACTTTGAACTTCGAAAAAATGAAAGTGAAAGTGACTCACAATTGGAGTACGCAAGAGTATTGGGATGTTTAATGTATATAATGAACTGTACACGACCAAACATAGCATGTGCTATTAGCAAGTTGAGTCGGTACACAAGTAATCCCAACAAAACTCATTGGATGACAATGAAAAGAGTTTCGGGGTATCTTAAATATACTCAAGACTATGCCTTGCATTATAATAGATATTCTATTGTACTTGAAGGATATAGTGATGGAAATTGGATCATCGGATCGAACGAAGTAAAATCCACAAGTGGATATGTATTTACTATCGTTGGAGGAGCAGTCTCTTGGAAATCATCCAAAAAGACATGTATTGCTCACTCTACAATGGAATCTGAATTTATCGCATTAGATAAAGCCGGTGAAGAAGCAGAATGACTCCGAAATTTCTTGGAAGGTATTCCGTATTGGACCAAGCCAGTGGCACCAGTATGTATACACTGTGATAGCCAAGCAGCAATAGGTAGGGCAGGGAGCATAATGTACAATGGTAAATCTCGTCACATAAGACGGAGACATAATACCGTTAGGGAACTTCTCTCTAGTGGAATTATCACTGTTGACTATGTAAAGTCAAAGGATAATGTGTCAGATCCACTTACAAAAGGCCTATCTAAAGAAGGAGTGGAAAGAACATCTAAGGAAATGGATTTAAGGGCTAAGACAAGTCAGCATGGCGGTAACTCTACCTAGCAGACTGGAGATCCCAAGAGCTAGGTTCAAGGAGATCAAACAAAGTTGTGTCTGACAGGTTCAACATTGTCAATTACCCAATCCATTCTCATGATATAGACAATGTTTAGTAAACAAGGATAAGACTTCAGGTGAAAAGTCTTTTAATGATTATCTAAATTTGGCAGATTTGACCACATAGTTTAATCTACTGAATTGAACGTTTAGAAATCACCTATGTGAGGGCGAAGTGGAAGCCGCTTCAAAGAGAATGTTAGTAAAGGCCTATTATCTAAGCTCTCATGAAATCGGAACGTGTTTATGGCTGAAAAGAACAAAATCATAAGAACCATAAACAGTAAAAGGCTGGTTGTATGACATGTGTTGTCTAGGTGTACATTAAAGCTCGACGGTTCAAAGATATCAAATCTACCGATTGACCAAGTGCATCCGATGCATATTCACTACGAAAAGTTCAAAGGGAAACCCACTTATCCAGATGCAATCAGTTTTTGCTTGATGATCACATACTTATCCGTAAAGTTTTTCGAAAAAATAGCCATTCCCCATTCATGTGGGGGATTGTTGGGTTATATGTGTGTGTTTGAATGGAAATGGTGTACTGGTTTGAACTGAACTGATGCAATGTTATGAACTGTTGCTTCGAAAAGATGCGACCATTCAGTAAACTGACACACTGATTCATGAAATGAGATGACTGTTCAAGAAAAGATACAATCTTTGGATGAACAGACATGAATTTTCATAAAAAGTTATACCTTTTGAAGTGAACCATCGCCACTTTTCAGAAGAGGTACCTGATGGCTATATAAACCTGCTTTCATTCACAGGTTTAGAGATATATAAAATTTTCAGATTACAAAAACATTCTTCTTGTCTTCAAAATACTCTGTGTGATCATACAAAACATTGACTGCGTTCGAAGAATCCAAATATTTGAGGTACCGCTATATTTGGATTGAAGACCATTTTTATCCTGGGAGGGAAAATTTCGCAACCTCGGGTACAGTGAGGGGAATTATTTTCTTAAGGAAACTCCGTGAATTCGGATGACTTGACCTTATTCATTTCTGTTTCATCTAATTTCTGAAAAATAAAATACACCTCTTGAAAAGGTCATTTTGATCTTGTGTTGAGGGTATTTGATATACTTCA
>NW_025852553.1:787-1567 GCF_002878395.1 Capsicum annuum | reverse complement strand
ACTTTATTCTTTGATTATTTTGGATAAAGTTTAGATCTTTACTTTAAAAATAATACCCATGTCTTGTTTAAACTTATTTTTGGTAGATGTGTTTATTTTTAGCATGTAAAGTTGTTTATTTTATGTTGGAAGAATAGTTATTATTATTTGTTGCGCCTTAATAAAAATAGTAATTAGTTAAGTCAAGAATTTTTCATTTTCTTACTAATTATTTTAATGGATTTTAAAACCCTCCTATAAGATATGAAGTGCTAGCTTTATTTTTCATCCAAGATGTTTATTCTTCTTTGTTCGCATGTTGTCTTTTCAAAATGATAAGAAAGTTCGAACTTTTGCAGCTAAATAAAATTATTTGGATATTTTTGACTCATGCATAGTATGATTGTGAAACTTTTGTTTTGCATTTTTTATTTGTTGTCTCTCATTCTTGTGCAAGTGTGCTTATTCTTGTCATTCAAAAATTGGTTCTTGATAGTTTCTTTTACTTTGAAATATGTCATTTTTATGCCTTGAACATATATTAATTTCTTTATCTTTTCTTTGTATGCAAAAAATATCTCGAGTTCAAATGGACTCCTCTCCTCCTGCATTTCGTAATGGGTAAATGAGGCTCACCCCTTTCGAGTCAAGTTTGAAGTTTAAACCCAAGGTTCACTACATGGCGTTCGGGTGCTAGAAGATAGAAAAAGAAGGAAAATGGGTCAAAACCCATTGATGAGGTCACTAAAAGACTTGAAAAGTCTCAATTTTTATTATTGTCTTCTTTTTATTTATTCATTT
>NW_025852553.1:368-687 GCF_002878395.1 Capsicum annuum | reverse complement strand
AGTCTCAATTTTTATTATTGTCTTCTTTTTATTTATTCATTTAGTCAATTATTTATTCATTCATTTCGGCCTCGAAGCCAAAGTTGTATTTAATACATGTGGAGCAAGACTCGAGCCAAAGGTTCAAAAAATAGTTTAGGACAGGTGAAATGGGTTGGTAGCCCAACTAGACTAGGACAGATCTCGTTGATTTGGGCCTAATGGCCTAAATCCTTTACTTTCTCCTCCCTTCCCCTTTTATGTGTTTATTTGTTTATTAGTTTTGTTTAGACTTAATTAAAATCCCTACTAAGTCGCCTAAATCTATTTTACACAAGTC
>NW_025852553.1:0-268 GCF_002878395.1 Capsicum annuum | reverse complement strand
TAATCAAAAGACGATTTTCAAACAGTTCGGATAACCACAAGTTAGCGGACGTTTTAGGTGCCTAACACCTTCCTAAAACGTTAATAGGAACCGCTTATCTAGAATCTCTAACTTAAAATGATTTTTCTATTTTGAATCATTTGAATTAACTCTTTAAAGGTTTCTTAATTTCTTTTCAAAATTAAGTGGCGACTCTCTTCTGAAAAAGTCAAAATTTCTACAAAACATAGTATGTGTGTATAGAATAGTTTAAAATCATCTCTGGTTT
>NW_025852552.1:723-1054 GCF_002878395.1 Capsicum annuum | reverse complement strand
TAAATGAAGAAATTAATTATAGAAACCAAATTAGAAAAATAATGGAGAATCTAAAAGAAAAATTAATATGGATAGAAGAAACTCTAAAAAATTTAGGAAAAAGTACATGTTATAGTTTATATAATTTAAAAAACTCGCTACGAGAAGAACAACACAAGATAATAAATAGTATTGAAAATCTACAATTAGATATACATTACAGTACAATTAGGATAAATTATTATACAGAACTCTGTAACTCTGCAATTACTACAGGATAAAATGATAGACTATGAATATTTAAAATATTGGAGACAAAATATGGAAGAAATAATATTATTAGAAAAACTTA
>NW_025852552.1:0-623 GCF_002878395.1 Capsicum annuum | reverse complement strand
GTGAAAATATAGAAGAATTAATGAGATTAAAACAAACACCTAAAAAAATATTATAATAAAGTATTTAATCAATTTTGAATGATAGATAATCTTAAAATCTTAATCTTATATATACTTAGAGATATAGAAATTATAGATATTAAGGGAATAATATTAGAAAAAGTATTAGACTATGAAATTGAAACTATAAATTGGATAGAACAGTTATACCTAGATAATTACCCAGATGGATATTATTCAGATTAAGAAATGTTAGAACATATTAGAACAACTAGAGAAAATCAAGATAATCTAAATGAAGAAATTAATTATAGAAACCAAATTAGAAAAATAATGGAGAATCTAAAAGAAAAATTAATATGGATAGAAGAAACTCTAAAAAATTTAGGAAAAAGTACATGTTATAGTTTATATAATTTAAAAAACTCGCTACGAGAAGAACAACACAAGATAATAAATAGTATTGAAAATCTACAATTAGATATACATTACAGTACAATTAGGATAAATTATTATACAGAACTCTGTAACTCTGCAATTACTACAGGATAAAATGATAGACTATGAATATTTAAAATATTGGAGACAAAATATGGAAGAAATAATATTATTAGAAAAACTTA
>NW_025852551.1:1066-2376 GCF_002878395.1 Capsicum annuum | reverse complement strand
AGTTATGATCGATCTACTTCAGCCTATCAAAAGAGAATTTTTGGGTCAACTTTAAACGATCATAACTCCTAGTACACAATGATCTGGGTGAGATACTATATATCAACGGAAAGATATGAGAGTCCTCTTTTTGATGAAATTAGTTTCATCCAATTTGGATATCGGAGTAAAACGTTATGGTTGATCTACTTCAGACTATCAAAAAAGTCCACCAAAGGACAAATTCGAGATTTTTTTTATTTTTAGGGGCATTTTGGTCATTTCCCCTCACCAAAATCCGTTCAAACCCTATATTAAAGCCTATTAAAAGCATTATATGTTATATTTCATCAAATTCCCTCAAAAAAAAAATTCTAAGCTCCTACATCCAACTTCAAGAACCTCCATAGTTCACCATTAATTCTGCAAATTTATTCAAGATTCCAAGTTCTTAGTTCAAGAACTCCAAGAACTATCATTCAAAGGCATGATTAACATCTCAAAAATGAGTATCGGTCTAAAGTTCATCATTCAAGGTATATAGGGTTTTTCAACAAGAACTCTTTTTCGTTCTTGTGTCCAAAAGTAATTTTCTTTACAAAGGCATGATTTTTATTTGATTTTTTACGAATTTTAAGCATGAACCCATATTTTATGATGATTATTATAAAATCTTGATGTTTATGATTTTGAAAGATGAATTTACACGTGTGGAGATATAAAGCATGAATCTTGAACGATATTTATCATGATTTTGATATTTGGGTCGTGAATCCCCATTGGAAATTGTGTGTTATAAGCACGTTGATGTTGAATATTTGAGATATTTTGAATGATTTGACCTTTTGGTCTTAATGGAGTTGTTTTGAACTCGAGTGTGAAAGAAATCCACAATGTGGTTGATTTTGATAGATGGGAAGCATAATGGCTCCCGATGTATATTTATATATTACTGAAATTATTTTATTATGGATTGTCTTTGAAATGATCTGAGATAAGTTCGGGAGAAATCTTTAGTACCGAGTGGGAGGTATAAAACGATCTTACTTTTCTAGAACTACGTGCCCTGTAGGAGTGAGCCTGAGGCTGATTTATATAGTGATCACTAGTTTGTGTGGATTTGATATCGATAGTCCTACTCCGATGAAAAGGATAGGACGGCTCTCCCCAACATGGGTTGTGCGTCGGACTCCATGTAGCTCACATGGTTTATGTCGGTTATAGGATCTCCCAGTGTATGTGTTTCCTTGTGTCTATGGTGAATGGTGAAGTGATTTGAAAGTGGAATTATGAAAGTTATTCTTTTGAAAGATTTAAATGATATTTACATT
>NW_025852551.1:0-966 GCF_002878395.1 Capsicum annuum | reverse complement strand
TTTGAGCTCGAGTGTGAAAGAAATCCACAATGTGGTTGATTTTGATAGATGGGAAGCATAATGGCTCCCGATGTATATTTATATATTACTGAAATTATTTTATTGTGGATTGTCTTTGAAATGATCTGAGATAAGTTCGGGAGAAATCTTTAGTACCGAGTGGGAGGTATAAAACGATCTTACTTTTCTAGAACTACGTGCCCCGTAGGAGTGAGCCTGAGGCTGATTTATATAGTGATCACTAGTTTGTGTGGATTTGATATCGATAGTCCTACTCCGATGAAAAGGATAGGACGGCTCTCCCCAACGTGGGTTGTACGTCGGACCAACGTGGGTTGTACGTCGGACTCTATGTAGCTCACATGGTTTATGTCGGTTATAGGATCTCCCAGTGTATGTGTTTCCTAGTGTCTATGGTGAATGGTGAAGTGATTTGAAAGTGGAATTATGAAAGTTATTCTTTTGAAAGATTTAAATGATATTTACATTATGAGAATTGATATTCTTGATGAACTGAAAGTGATTGGCAAATTATATGATGACTCACATGTGTTATTGTACTTATTTCATCCTCTCATGATTATGATGATTTTCTTCAAGCTATGTGAGTCTTTCATACATCCTACATATTTCTTATAAATATTTATGATGATGATGTTTATACAACTACATACACCCATATACTCAGTTCTTTTCCATGTTACTGACCCATATCTTCGGATGTAGGATGTATTTTCTCAAAATGTAGGTTCAGGTGCTCAGTTCCAGGTTCGACAGTGATTCTTTGGGCACGCTGTTCTACATCCTCTATTGTGGTGAGTCCTCATGTTTCGAGGATGTGATGTCTGATGTTGGTTTCACGGAATTGTATACATTTGATAACTGAGTATGAGTCAGTTGGGGTATGTCTCAATGGCTCGCTGGTTTTATTGATTTTCTTAGAGGCTTGTTAGACTAGTATAGATG
>NW_025852550.1:1698-3765 GCF_002878395.1 Capsicum annuum | reverse complement strand
TATAGGGTTTCAACTGTCTAGAAGCATAAGCTATCACCTTACCCTTCTGCATTAATACGCAACCCAACCCAACTCTCGAAGCATCACAGTACACCACAAAACCATCAAAACCATCAGGCAAAGTCAAAACAGGGGTTGAAGTGAGTCGAGTCTCCAACTCCTGAAAACTCTTCTCACAATATTCGAACCACAAGAACTTCACTTTTTTATGGGTCAACCGAGTCATAGGAGACGCTATAGAGGAGAAACCCTCAACAAAACGGCGGTAATAGCCAGCTAATCCCAAGAAACTTCGGATATCAATCGGAGAAATAGGTCTAGGCCAATTTCTAACAGCTTTGGTCTTTTGGGGATTAACTCTAATACCCTCGGAAGAAATAATATGACCAAGAAAAACAACTGACCTTAGCCAAAACTCACACTTACTGAACTTGGCAAATAACTTGTGATCTCTAAGGGTTTGCAAGACAGTTCGGAGATGATCAGAATGTTCATCCTCACTATAGGAGTACACCAGTATATCATCGATGAACACTATGACAAACATATCCAGATATGGTCTGAACACTCTATTCATGAGGTCCATGAAAGCTGGTGGGGCATTAGTTAACCCAAAAGACGTAACAAAAAACTCAAAATGGCCATAACGAGTTTGAAAAGCAATTTTTGGGATGTAACGCTCCCTAACTTTGAGTTGATGATAGCCTAAACGAAGGTATATCTTTGAGAAATAACTTGCACCTTGCAATTGGTCAAACAAATCATCTATTCTCGGAAGGGGGTACTTATTTTTTATGGTGACTTTATTCAGTTGGCGGTAACCAATGCACATACGCAAAGAGCCATCTTTCTTTCTCACAAACAACACAGGAGAACCCCAAGGAGAAACACTAGGCCTTATGAAACCCTTATCTAGTAGATCTTTGAGTTGCTCTTTCAACTCCTTAAGTTCTGCAGGGGTCATACTGTAAGGAAGAATAGAAATGGGCTGAGTATCGGGAAAAAGATCAATCTTGAACTCTATCTCTCTATTAGGAGGTATCCCTGGGAGATCATCCGAAAAGACATCAGAAAACTCATTAACGACGTTAACAGACTGGAGAGTTAGAGTCTCAGACTTAGTGTCTTTGACTCTAACCAAATGGTAAATACACCCCTTGGAAATAAGCTTTCTAGCTTTGAGGTAAGAGATAAAATAACTCTTGGATGACACAGAATTCCCAGACCACTCAAACACGGTTGCACCCGAAAACTGAAACTTGACCACTCAGGTCCGATAATCAATAGAGGCATAAGAAGAATATAGCCAGTCCTTACCCAGAATCACATCAAAATCTACCATGTCTAACTCAATCAGATCAGCCAACAGGACTCTATAAAGAACAGTAACAGGACACTTTTTATACACTTTCTGGGCAACAATCGACTCACCTACTGGGGTAGAAACAAAGATAGGCTCAGTAATAATCTCAGGACTCATTTCAAAATTCACAGCAATCAAAGGTGTAACATATGAGAAACTAGATCCAGGATCCAACAAAGCATACACATCAAACTAAAATATATGAAGCATACCAGTAACAACATTGGGAGAGTCCTCCTATTCCTAGCGGGATGGTAAAGCATAGAATCTATTCTGGCACTGCCCGCCAGCATTGCTAGAAGAGGCACCCTGAGCTGGGCTGGGCGAGTCGCTGAAACTTGAGCACAAACAGTCAGCGTCTGGGTCTGGGGGCGATAGTCACGACGCCCTTTTCCATCCTGTGGACAATCTCTAACTCTGTGACCCATGTCACCACACCAGAAACAACCCCTCTTCTTACCCCAACACTAACCCGAATGAGCCCTACCACACTTAGGACACAGGGGACAATTTTGCTTACTGCCAGCACTGTACTGGGACCTGGATGCATATGACCTGCTACCTTGCTCCTGCCTACCTCTAGGCATGGGAGCACTAACAGATGATGGTGCTAGCATAGATGAACAATCCTGATACTGAGGGCGACTCCCTCCCTACGATCTAGTCTGACCCTGTCCATGCTGCTCGAACCTAGCTCTCTTATT
>NW_025852550.1:0-1598 GCF_002878395.1 Capsicum annuum | reverse complement strand
TCTCTCATTCTATCTCTCTTCTTAATCTTGTCTGCCTCAATCTGTTGGGCATGAGTTATCAGCCTAGAAAGATTCATCTCACTATTCAGCATAGCAGACCTACACTCCTTAACCGCATAACTAGACACTCCAGTCACAAACTTACTCATACTAGCCCGATTATCAGCCACTAAGTCAGGATCATACTTGGCTAACTGATTGAACTTTAGATAGTACTCCCTAACAGTCATAGAGCCTTGTGGCAGGTTCATAAAATCTTCCACCTTCGCCTCCCTCATCTCCAAAGGGAAAAACTTATCCAGGAATGTATCCTGGAACTCTTGCCAAGTTATAGGGACAGCTCCCTCACCTCTACCTTTCCTCCAAGCAACAACCCAGTCATAAACAAGGTCTTTCAACCTATACGCAGCCACTCCAAACTATGTTCCTCAGATACATGCATTACCTGAGTAATCTTCCGTACCTCTTCCAAAAGCAACCGTGGATCCTCATCAGACTTGGACCCATAAAATTCCGGCGGATTCATCTGCATGAAATCACGGATCCTGGCAGCAGCTGAATCACCTCCCTACTATTATGGAGCCGGGTCCAGGTTGGCCTGAACATTTGTAGTAACAGCTTGTGCCAGCGCTTGAAAGGCTACCCGAAATTTAACATGAAACACATTTTCATTCAATGGGTCAGCGGGTTGAGGTTGCTGACTATCATTATTTCTTCTCGCTCGACGTGGAGGCATACTTCTAAAAGAGGAGAGCACAAATCAATAGCAGAGAGAGATACTTTAAGCACGATAGACTTCTAAAAGAAAGAATCACACTTTTTCCTAAAACATCTTGCAGCCTCTTGCTCATAGATGTGGCACGCTACACAACGATGATCAAGACTCTACTTAACGCGGCTTGTCAAACTCCCTAGGACACCTTAAAACCTTATGCTCTGATACCAAGTTTGTAAAGCCCCAGAAAATAGATCCCGGAGCATCACACGGTGCTTGAGGCTACGAGTAGCCCCAAGCTAACCCTTTGAGCCATTTTCATTCAGTTCAACACAAATAAACGGGGTTTCCATAAATAACCCTCAAATATCAATAGAGTAATCATCATCCAAGAATAAAAGAATTTCAGAAAGATAACAAAATATGGCTTATTAGTCAACTCCCAACATCTATACTACTCTGACAAGCCTCTAAAAAATCAATAAAACCAGCGAACCATTGAGATCTGCCCCAACTGACTCATACTCAGTTATCAAATGTAAATAATTCCGTGAAACCAACATCAGACATCACATCCTCAGAACATGAGGACTTACCACAACAAAGGATGTAGAACAGCAAGCCTGAAGGATCACTGTCAAACCTGGAACTGAGCACCTAAACCTACATTCCGAGAAACTGCAGCCCACATCCGAAGATGTGGGTCAGTACCATAGAAAGGAACCGAGTATATAGGGGTGTATGCAGTTGTATAAACATCATCATCATAAATATTTATAAGAAATATGTAGGATGTATGAAAGACTCACATAGCCCGAAGAAAATCATCATAATCATGAGAGGATGAAATAAGTACAATAACACATGTGAGTCATCATATAAT
>NW_025852549.1:1509-2918 GCF_002878395.1 Capsicum annuum | reverse complement strand
ATTATTAGAACAATTTACAGATATAATAGAAAAATTGGGAATAAGTTTAAGTGAAAAAAAAAAGCCAAAATTATAAAAAACCAAATAGAGTTTTTAGGAATACAAATAGATAAAATTGGAGTAAAAATGCAACAACATATAGTACAAAAAATAATATATTCATAAGAAGAATTAGATACAAAAAAGAAATTACAATCATTTTTAGGATTAGTAAACCAAGTAAGAGAATATATACCAAAATTAGCAGAAAACCTAAAGCCTTTTATAGCAAAAATTAAAAAGGACGTAGAATATAATTACAACGAAGAAGCTAAAAAACAAGTCCAGAAAATAAAAATATTTTGTAAAAAATTACCAAAATTTCAATTTTCAGACAAAAATAAAAATTTAGATATATAGTAGAAGCAAATGCAAGTGCATATAGTTATGGAGCAGTGCTTAAATATAGGTATAAAAATGAAAAATTAGAACATCATTGCAGAAACTACTCAGGTACGTTTAATGAAACAGAAATAAAATGAAAAATAAATAGAAAAGAATTATGTTCATTATATAAATGTTTATTAGCATTTGAACCATATATTGTATATAACAAATTTATTGTGAGAACAGATAATACCCAAGTTCGATGGTGGTTAACAAAGAAAATACAAAACTCAGTTACAACGAAAGAAATTCGGAGACTAGTATTGAATATATTAAATTTTACATTTACAATTGAAGTAATTAGTACTATCAAAAATGTTATTGCAGATTACATATCAAGACAAAGCTACACAGAATGATATAATAGAAGATGATGCTTTAGAAAAGATACTTAAAACCTTAATTACGATTTAAATAAAAGTGGACAGTATGGGCAGTAAAATAGAAAAGTTAAAGACTAATGAATTTAAACTAAAGTCTAATGCTATGAATCAGCTAACTCAGCAATGTGCAGAGCTATGTTGATCGGAAGACATTAAAATTCCAGAGCTAAAAGAAGACGTTGGGACACTCTATAAAACCCATAACGTTTATCAATCTACAATTGCAGGTACAAGCAAAGGAGTTAGTGGGCAAAGATACCAGAACATGAACATGAATAAATATTTGAAAAACCATTTATACCAAAAGCACAAAAAGACCCCTTGTACATACCCGCACAAATTACCACATATCGAGATAGTTTGAACCAACATAAAAAAGCTTATAATCATATAGCCCGAGGATATATAGAAAATATCTACAAAGTACAAACTTTTCTAAACCTTAACCCCAGAGCTACAAATATCCAAGAACCAAACACAACCTATATAACCCAAAAATTGCAAAGTTACCCAAAACCAATCCAAGCTTAGTAAAAACATGTTTCGACTATGTATTATTAAATACCGTATATACCCAAGATGGAGAAGAAGTAACAGCTA
>NW_025852549.1:0-1409 GCF_002878395.1 Capsicum annuum | reverse complement strand
CGAGGATATATAGAAAATATCTACAAAGTACAAACTTTTCTAAACCTTAACCCCAGAGCTACAAATATCCAAGAACCAAACACAAACTACATAACTCAAAAATTTCAAGGTTACAACAAGTTAATCACACTACCCAAAACCAACCCAAGATTAATAAAACCTTATTTCGACTATGGATTATTAAATACCATATATACCCAAGATGGAAAAGAACTAACAACTATAGAAGAATTACATAAAGTATTCACCACCTATAAAAGAGTAACCAAAGGAAATCTATTTTATATAAAGTTTTATACTGCACCAGCAAAGATATTATATGACGAGATCAAACCAGTTATACAAATTATAAAAATAGGATTAACTAGAGATATGATTATACCGAAAGATATTGAGCAGCAGCCAGAGATACCCAAAATTGAGATACCTGATTTTTACG
Source organism: Capsicum annuum (assembly GCF_002878395.1). Classification (NCBI taxonomy): domain Eukaryota; kingdom Viridiplantae; phylum Streptophyta; class Magnoliopsida; order Solanales; family Solanaceae; genus Capsicum; species Capsicum annuum. The sequence continues at coordinate 970 of NW_025852549.1, read as the reverse complement.
TAAATAAATGACTTATTGGAATAGCTACAATTATTCAAGAATTAGCAAATAATTATATCAATGAAAACCCAATATGGAACTATTATTCAAGAGATCATCAAATGATTTATTCAAATCCAAGAGAACTACGACAAACAGATATGGAAGATGTTAGGCAATTGATAATGACGTTACTTAACCCAGAGAAATAATTTACTGCAAGAGCAATTAGGAGGGGATTTATTTAAGACGGATTATTAACAAGATATTGCAAGATAATTGGACACAAATATCCAGACCATCAATGTTCTAGATGTAATGGAGAAGATAATATTATCCCGGAAGTCTGGCTAGAATAAAAAAATCAACCAAGAAAATAAGGACGTCAGCTACAAGATAAAAATCAACGGAGTAATGATGAAATAAAGACAAAAAAACAAGATAATAAAAGACAGAAAGTGACATGTATAGTTTTGAAATTTTGTTACATAAATTGTTTAGTTTTTGACTTTTTGGCCAAAGTGCCATTATTGGTTTTTGTGTTTTAGTCTTAAGATTTTTTCTTTAGTAAAGATAGGACCTAGTTTTTGTCTTATTATACTAGTCTAGTTTAGTCTACTCCTTTTCTACTATTGAAAAGGAAGACGTTTTTGTAAAAAGCAGGAATAGTATAATTTACATGTAAAAAACATGTGAAGTTAGTAGGAATATTTTATTTCCTCCTATAAATATGTAAGTCATTCGGCAAGATAAAGACAAGTCTTCATGTGTTGAAGCAAAAATCCCTCCTTTGTAAACAAATTTTTGAATATTTAATAAAAAGCAGATATATTTCCAAGGAAAAGCTATGGATAAAAAAGTCCCGGATTTATCAAACCTACTAGAATAGGTGTAATTATTTACGATTATGAATAGCTAAATTCATAAATTCCTGACAATCATGATATGATAAAATAAGTTCATGTTAGTTACTTTATAGTAGAATTATTCG
>NW_025852548.1:0-1719 GCF_002878395.1 Capsicum annuum | reverse complement strand
ATCTTTGGCAAAAGGAGAAGAGTCTTCTTTTATGACAAATAAGATAAGGATACATATAAATAAAGAAACTTAAAATTCATTTTTGTCAATAAATAACTTCATTTACACAGATTTCAATGATATTCACAGTCTATAGTTATCTAAAGAGTTAATACATAAATAAGACCCTAAATTTGACACCAAATTATAACTTTAACCTTAAACTTTGACAGTGCACAAATATGACCTTTAACTATTCAAAACTGCACAAATATGACCTCCGATCCTACGTGGCAAAACGCGTGTTCAACACGCAAAACTGGGCGCGTCCAGCTTAAAATCTAAGGGCATAGTACATAAATATGACCCTAAACTTTGACAGTACACAAAGATAACCTTTAACTATTCAAAACTGTACAAATATGACCTTTAAATGACTTTTTACTATTATTTTTTCATTATTTTCTACTCAAAGATGAAAATGACATCTAATTTCTTTTATCATTGCGAAAAAAAAGTAATATTGAAGATTTATTAATTAGGTGATCAGCCTCATACGAAAAAATCGCACCGGTATGTATATATATTATAAAGCAGAGGGCGAATTTAAGTTATATAATATATCTAAATATTATTTATTTAAATATTAAATTAAAGATGAAACTATACTAATAATAAAAAATTATAGTTTTAATAAAACGTTATTAAATTAATGTTATTAAGGATAGTAGTAGTAGTATATTAAATTAACATTATCAAATTAACGTAATTAAAATGTTATTAAATTAACGGTATTAAAACGTTATTAAATTAACGCAAGGGGCGGGCTTACGTGGTTGCATGGGGTTCACCCAAACCCCCTAAGTAAAAAAAATTACGTTGTATACATATAAGGTAGAAAATGTATATTTATGTACGTATAGTAATGTTGAACCACATGAAACAAGACACTTAGATAGCCCAGTGGTGTTATTTGCTCTTCTTGGGAGCTTCCTTCAGCCTACTGCGCGGGTTCTATCCCTGCTAGTGGGTTTTTTTTTTAATTAAAAAAAAGCTAGGTGTTGCTGCTATAGAAATTAATAATAATAATAATAATAATAAAACTTTTTTTAAAAAAAAAAAAGTTTTAACATAAAAAGCAAAACTTTGACAGTGCACGAATACGACCTTTAACTATTCAAAACTGCATAAATATGACCTCTCTCTAAGTCAGCCCTTTTAATGACGTGGCACCGTGTGATAGGATTACCTTTCCATGTAGGCGCGAGTGAGACTCACACATGGGGTTGCAAAATCGGAGGTCATATTTGTTCAGGTTTTGAATAGTTAAAGGTCCTATTTGTACACTATCAAAGTTTAAGATCAAAGTTATAATTTGGTGTGAAGTTTAGGATCATATTTATGTATTATCTCTTATTATTATTGTCGTTCTATCTAGATCAAAATGAGACCCCATTTGCTTTTCTTACTTGGATCAAAGATTTATCAGAAACAATCTATCTTCACAAAATAAGGAAATAAATCACGTATACACCACTCTCTCCACTCATCCAACTGGTAAAATTGTTTTCATGTGATCAGGAGGTCACGGGTTTAATCATTGGAAACAACTTCTGACAAAAATGCAAGGTAAGACTGCGTACAATACACTCTTGTGGTGGAGCCATGCGCAAAATGGAGGTTTTAGTTCACTGGTCTGCCCTTTTTATATTATTGTTGTTATCACTTACACCCCTATAC
>NW_025852547.1:0-4023 GCF_002878395.1 Capsicum annuum | reverse complement strand
AATAGAGAAGTAGAAGCTACAAGGTGGACATAACCCTAACTTATCATTCTCTGTGATCAAATATTATTACACATATCTTCTCATTCGTTACATTAATAATATTACTGTGCACTTAAACCAAAACCCCCCTTATCTTGGAACCTTCGATCAACAGTCTAATAATAATCGTAATACTTAGTGACCATAGTATTCCCTGTAGGATTCGACACCCAACCCAGTTGGGTTCTATATTTGACAGCGACCGCTTACACTTTCTAACGAAAGTTGTAATTTGGGCGTATCACCCCACCGGTAACACCATTGGCGAACCTAATCAACGGAACCAACGTCAAACCACCGCCAGCTTCCTCCGTTCTCCCCTCCAGCGCCGCCATCCATCACTGTTCCAGCCGTCAGCCATCTCCACCAGTGAAGCGAGGTCGAGAGAAAAATAGAGAGAAAGAGGGGATCAAACTGGAGAGAGTGAGATTTGAGGTTGAGAGTTAAAAGCAGAGAAGAAACGTGCGAGAGAGAAATTTGGACTGAGTTTTTCACCAAAAACGTTGTCGCTACAGACCGCATCTCCGTTTCCAGTTGCTGCCAAACTCACAGGAGCTCAGGCGTAGCAAAGGGTCCTCATTTTTCAGTTCAAAAATCCACCGAAAAACACCCAGTCACTGTTCCTGTTACTGTTCCAACGGGTCCACCGAATTTTCAAACTCGTTAACTCTCTTATTGCTATTTCTATTTTTGGTTCATCGAGCTCAGTATTAGTTTTGGAATTTAAGATCGATCTCAGTTTCAGGTTTGGATTTCTCCCAATTCGAGTTGGTTTTGTTCGTTGTGGGGTTCCTTGTTTCAGGTTTTTTTGGTTTTCAGACTTCTTTATTATCGACAAAAGCAAGTGTCAGTGAGGTCCATTTCCTTAACCCGCTCTTTTTTTATTTATCTTGGTATATATTGAATTGGTTGTGATTATGTGTGTTGTGATTATGTTTTGTTGGACTTTGTTGATGCCGATTGTTGTGATCATGATGTTTGGTGGGTTGATTTTTGGTTGTTTGAAGAATGAATTTGATCATTGTTTTAATGGATTGATAAGGGGATTTAGGGAAGTAATGGGGAAATTGATAAAAAGTTGAACGTAGATTGATGTTGGTTTGTTGTCTTTTATTCCATTCGGTACAAGTGAATGTGATAGATTTATGCCATAATGAAATGGCTAGGCAATATAAGTTCGGGTAGGCAAGAATTTAACATTGATGTTTTGGTTGGATGTTGGAATGTGTGTGTGCATGTTTCTTTCTAGTTTATCATAGTTAATTCAATTGTATAATTTGGCCGGGGGATTCCCCGAAGTATCTATATATATTTATTCACCGGGGAATGCCCCGGGGTATCATGTACCCGGAGGACGTTCGTGATGAAGGCCCGAGGCGTCGAGTAGAGCAGTAGTTTAGGATTAGCGTAGGTTTATTTTCAGTCCCTTTTTATTTCGGGTTGTAATATTTGGACAAGACTTTACATTTCGGATTGTTTTGGTTTGTTTGATTATTTTACGTGTTTGTGTGGTTTGTACATTCATAGTGTCAAAATTAGCCGATACGTTCCACCAAGCGACCGTGGTCGAACCACGGGATCGAGGGGTGCCTAACACCTTTCCCTCGGTCAACAGAATTCCTTAGCCGGAATCTCTATTTGCAAACCGGTTTAAAGAGTCAAATCAAAAAGAATTTTTCCAATGGTGACTTGGCACACCAGATTACGCCAAGTGGCGACTCTGATTTTGAATGAAAAAATAATATTTTTTTTCGGAACCAATCTTCATTTTGTCACTTTAATAAAAACTCTTTCGAACTTAAAATATAAATCTTTTGGAGTACGTAAAAAGGGGTGTGACAGCTCTGGCGACTCTGCTGGGGACAACAACAAGTTTTCAGAATTCGAGCTATTTTTGGAGTCGTATCAGCTTTGTTTGGCATTACGAGTGTATAAGCTTGTTTGTGATTTTGTTTGTGTTATTGTTTTCACTTTTGTGCATTTTTCGTGCTTTGTGTTTATAGTATTTATCCTATGTATTACCGCTTTATATCTGTCATCATGAGTCCACCCCCCGGCCTTTTTTCTGCAACAAGTCCGTAGTACACGTGTTGTACACAACCTCTAGTTGAGTCACCCTTATTTTAGGGGGGGAACCGTCGGTGTTATGGAGTAGGTGGAAACCAAAGCAGCCACTATCGACCATACGCTCCCCCGAACAGCCTTGTTAGTGAACCATAACGTAGGTCAGCCTTTAGGTCATGCTTATGTGCATCATATAGAGACCTAGCGAGACCCACATGGCCCTTTGTAGGAGACTCCCCTCTAAAGCATCCCTACGTGCTAACTGTTGCATTTTAAAGGGTAAAGTGGTCATTTGACGGACTGATTTTTGAAAAAAAAAATTGTTGTTAGGAGTAAGGTGCGTAGACAAAAACGAAAAAAAAATAGAAAAAAAGTTAGTCAAAAAGAATGAAAAAAAAAAAGAGAAAGTCGTAGTTTATTTTAGAATTCTTTATGGCTTTTGTTCTTCACTATCCAAAAACTCAAAAAAAAAAATTACCTTTTACAAAGTACCGTAAAAAAAAAAAAAAAAAAAAAAAACACAAAAAAAAAAAAAAATTTGTTTGCCTTTTCTACTTATTTGTCAAAAACAAAAATACCAAAAAGATTTTTTTTTTTCTTCTTCATAATTGGTGGTGTCAATCTTAGTTAAAATGTCTAGCAGAAAATCCAAAAGTTTTTTTTTCGTTTGTTTTTGTTAGTGTCTCTTAAGTTAGGGTCAATTTATTAGTTAATCGTTAATTGTCCAATCTGGATGAACTACGCATACCTGATTCCCTTCCCTTGGGTTGGGATACATAGGCAACCCTCGGTGGGTCCGGTAATTCTTTGTGTTGGCCTTTGTCTTAGTATTAGCCTAGGTCTCTCGCCCCATAATCTAGAGTTGTTTTCCAAGTAGACTGATTTCACTCAGTACTTCTGTTCGGCAAATTGGAGTCATGAATGTGGTCTTGTCCCATCGACATACGCCTGCGTCAAAAATCCCAATGGTTGGGAATCTTCTACTCCTGTCGAATTTTTGAGATAACGTCTTGTGTGTTATTACAGGATGGATTTGTCCACGAAGTCTAGAGTTCTGATGGTTGTCAAGGTGCCCAAAAATTTAATCAAATGGTGGGAAATATTTAACTATGTTGATCAACAGAAACTGGTTAAAATATTAGGTGATCTTACGGAACTTCTGCATGTTACCCCTCGTCCAGATTTAATAGAGGCTTTGTTGACCTTTTGGGATCCGAGTAGTTTGGTATTCAGGTTTGGGGAATGTGAAATGACTCCTACTTTGGCAGAAATATCCGGTTTGTTGCATTTGCCCTATATCGAGAAGGATATGATCCGAACACGAAATAATACTGGTGTGAGATTTTTGCAGTCTTGTGGTTTAAAAAGTAAGGGTATGCGTTTGGGTTGTTTAAATGATTCGTGGGTTTCCTTATACTTTTTGTTCGCTAGTGTAACACCCCATATTCAAGTACGTGTATTGGCGTATTCAAGTACGTGTATTGATCTTATTAATATGGAATTAATTTTTTTTATTTTATTTATAACGAAATTTGCCCGTCGATGGTTCCATGTTAAGGTTATTGAATAATCTTTCCAATGATATAAAGATTTTCAAAAACGGATAGGTTTCGAATATAATCGAGCACATTCGAAACTATAAAATGGTGGCCGGGATATTAGGAATAGTAAATGTACTGGAAAATTTCCTGCACACAAACTAGTGAGGCCAGCCAATTTTTTGGGTCAAATTTGAACGATCATAACTCCCTTAATATAATGAACTGGGAGAGCTTCGACCTATGAAAAGAAATATCTTTGAGCCTTCTTTCCAATGCAATTGGTTTCATCCAAATCCAACGTCTGAGTAAGGAGTTATACTCATTTTACTTCAGCCTCTCAAAATAGATTTTTAGGGTCAACTTCAAACGACCATAACTC
>NW_025852546.1:0-4037 GCF_002878395.1 Capsicum annuum | reverse complement strand
AAGTAGATCAACCATAACATTTTACTCCGATATCCAAATTGGATGAAACTAATTTCATTAGAAAGAGGACTCTCATATCTTTTTGTTGATATATAGTATCACACCCAGATCATTATGTATGAGGATTTATGATCGTTTGAAGTTGAACCAAAAATTAGATTTTGATAGGCTGAAGTCGATCGACCATAACTTCTTGCTTCGATAGAAAAATTGGATGAAACCAATTTCATTGGAAAGAGGACTCGCAGATCTTTCTGTTGATATATAGTAGATCATCCAGATCATTATGTACAAGGAGTTATGATCATTTAAAGTTGGAGAAAAAATACGCCAGGCCTCAGTACTTTTTCCTGCACGTTTTACTGTTCACTACTATTCACAGTTCGATCGGAATGTTCATAACTCGTCGCTCGAGTGTCCGTTTTGGATGATCCACATATCGTTGGAAATCTTATCCGATACTCTACGGAATGGTGGGTTATAATCTAAAACATTCTGCACGAAAAATTTATAATTCATTCTAGAAGATAGAACCCAACACGTTTACATACAAAATTTCAACACAAAATTTCAATGAAAATTTTTTTGGGGTTTTACAAGTAGAGGCTTCATATATGACAGTAACTATCAGTCATGTAATTTTAATTTCATTCTTTAGATTTATCAGTTTGTAAAGCATTATCAATATTGTATCTATTTTAGATTTTCAATATGATTATATTTCCGCACAGCAAAACAACTATTTATTATGTTATAATTCAGTCGCTTAATAGTATGCCAGTTCTTGGGTTAGCTTGGGATCAGTTATGGTTCCAAGCACCATGTGACGACTAGGGGGGTAGTCTCGGGTCATTACAAACTTAGTATAAGAACATAGAGTTCAAGTGTCCTAGGGTGTCTATAAAACCATGTTTAGTAGAGTCTTGCGGAACTATACGGAGATGTCTGTAATTTTCTTCAAAAGGCTACAAGGTATTTAGGAAATATTTCCTTTATTTCAAGTCTCAGATCGTGCAGTAGGAGTATTATCTAAGAAATTTATGTAGATCCTTATCTTGCTCTATTCATGCTAACTCTGCCTTAGTTTTGAGGTGACAGAAATAGTAAAGCTTAAGTCCCTACAGACAGTATTTCCTCAGCCAGTCCCCACAAAAAGTTATGAAATTGTATGTTGACTCAGAAAGTATCCCATCAGTGCCCTTATGTCTTAATTTTGAAATATTTGATTTATGTTCATGAAAATTATGCATTTAGCCAAAGTCAGATGTGCTTTCAGATTTTTTTCAGAATTTTTTACAGTATGTGATTTAGAGTTAGAAGTATGAACCCAGAAGTTTAACAGTAGTAGAGTTGGGATAGCTTTAGCCAGATTGAGCAGATTATATATTCAAGGGGTTAGTTGTACAAAAGGTGAATTAGTAGGCTTGAAATAGTGTATGTAAGAATTTAAGTTTGTTGATTCAAAATTATGTATGATGGTGTGGATGTGAGTTAAGAGAGGTGATATTAGTAGTATATGAAGAAACAAAAGTAGATGATATGTTTAGTGAGGCAAGTATGTTTCGAAAAGAGTGTAAGTATGTGATGATGATTGCAGAAGCTAAAGAAAATTAAGGGTAGTATATTCTATGGGAGTTTAGTATTTGTGTGTATAGTCATACCTTGGGCTCTAGAGTAAAGTGGTTACAGTTCAGTTAAAGTTTAGTAAAGTGGTTCACAGACTTAAGATGATAGCTTTAGTAACAGGTGACCAAGTCAAGCTCTCAAATTCTAGTAGTAGTGCCAGTATGTGTAGAAAAGCAGTAAGGGAGGATGATTTCCCAACCTATTCTTATCTCAGTACAAAGTTTTCATCCATCACAATATCTACTCATGCCTAACTTGTCAGCTCCATCATCACTACTCATATTCATGCACTTTATAGAAAAACTATGTACGCTTTTAGTTTCTAGTATGAGGAGTTCTAGTTCACTCAGCAGTACAAATTATGTTCCATGAAATCATGAACTCCAAACTCAGGTCATGCAACTCATGACTCATGTACCCATGCCTTACAGTATGTTCAGTTCCATGTGCTTATGCTACACTCCAATGATCAGTGAAATTCAGTTTATGTCATGCATGTCCTCAGTTTAGACCTCTTTGACGAATTCATATCATTGATACTTTATTCTTTAGGCCTTAGTTGAGTGACAAAGTTATTTTTTTCATACTTCAGGTCCTCATATTCTAACTTTTCGTGACCTCTTCTTGTGTCGTGATTAGTTTAAATTCTATGTGTGTTTTCTTGGGCCAGTGCATAAAAGTTTTAAGGATAGAGGTTTAGAGAATATGAGAGAGATGCTTTTATGGTTGTTTGCCTACAAGTTCATGTGTGGTTATGAAGATAGGCTTGAATGTCATGTTGGTGTACAAGTGAAATGTATAGTTGAGTATAAGATTTTAGTATAATTCAGTCAGTATAGCCAGCAATCCAATCTAGCAGTCAGTCAGACAAGCTCCTATGGCTTTCCATCTTTCCATCTAGCCATACTATTCAAAATTCTCATGAATATGGCTATTCCAAGAGGTAATTCATATGTATCCATGTAATTTGTGAATTCAGTTTAGTTCATGCATCATGCATCAGCTTCAGATCCCGTATATTCAGTCACAATTCAGTTCGTAAGTGTCCCATGCATTATCTCAGTCTTTCCTTAGTATTTTAGCCAAGTTAGTATCATTCGAGGACGAAGTATCCCAAGGGGAGAAATGTATTGTAATACCCCAAGTATTCATGTCCTAAACCATTTGTTTTTCTTTAAGAAATAGGACCTATCTTGAACTAATGGTTACTCATCAGTTGACTCTCTCATTTCTATCTCAGCCTTATAATCACTCTCATGTCATTGCATGTATTCAAGAAATCAGTTCAGTTCATGTATTATGTTTCAGAACTAGTTATGCAATCATGTTCAAGTTAGTCATGTTCAAAATATGATCTCAGTTACCTTCGCACACTAGTCTTAGTCTAACCAGTCTCATTCGAGAATGAATGTTCCCAAGGGGGAGATAATGTAACACCCTGTATTTTTGGGCTAGTCTATGAACCATTGTTTCTACGTGTATAAGTTATAATCCAAGTGATTCTCATGTGAATATAAGTTTTATGATCTTTATACTAGTCTGTGAAATGGTCATGAGGTTAAAAATGTTCATAGAAATCATTTAGAGCCAAGTTGAGCTAAGAACCTTTGATTCGTCCAAAGTTTGGTATTCAATTCTAGAAGGATCTACTTTCAACATGTATAACTTTTTATATAGGTAGAATTTTGCAGCTCAAGACCCATCGAATTGTAGAAAATTGAATAAGCTTTCCAACTATACTAATTATGCCTTAATCTGATACCCGAGTGAGAAGTTATAGCTATTTTCGTGAGAGAGGTAGTAACTACGCGCGATAGCATGCGACATATGCTCTGTTGCACGCACCTAATTCCCATGTTCTATTTTCGCATTTTTAAGGGAAAAGGGTCTTTTCCTCCACCCTAGCTCGTCCATAACAGATAATTAAAGCCTTAGGTAGCATTATTTGCCCCTTTATCCATAATTTCTCTCCAAGTCTCCCTCAAGAACAAATCATAATCCCCATTCAAGAAGTTCAAGACTTCATCACAATATCTTCAAGAAAAACCAAGAATTTGGTTCCCTAATCCAAGAATCTCAAGAAAAGCTTTCAAGATTATCTCCAAGAGTTTCAAAGTCAAGTTTTCTATATCAAATCAAGCCTATTAAGGTATGTGGGAGTTCATCCATGGGTCCTCTCTCACCCATGGAGCCTAAAAATCATTTTCTTTTAATTAAAGAATGAATTTTTCCATTATTACGGTATTTTGTATGTTCAAGAAAGGTTGAATTTCATGTTTTCATGATGTTTTTAATTCAATTCAGCCCATGTATAATTCCATGCAAGATTTTAAATCCTCATGCTATGAATTAGAATTTCCCATGCTTTAGTCAAGTAAATTCCATGATAGATCCTAAATTGATGATGTTTA
>NW_025852545.1:2305-3975 GCF_002878395.1 Capsicum annuum | reverse complement strand
TGACCTTAGCCAAAACTCACACTTACTGAACTTGGCAAACAACTTATGATCTCTAAGGGTTTGCAAGATAGTTCGAAGATGATCAGAATGTTCATCCTCACTACGGGAGTACACCAGTATATCATCGATGAACACTATGATAAATATATCCAGATATGGTCTGAACACTTGATTCATGAGGTCCATGAAAGCTACTGGGGCATTAGTTAACCCAAAAGACATAACAAGAAACTCAAAATGGCCATAACGAGTTCGGAAAGTGGTTTTCGGGATGTCACACTCCCTAACTTTGAGTTGATGATAGCCAGAATGAAGGTCTATCTTTGAGAAATAACTTGCACCTTGCAACTGGTCAAACAAATCATCTATTCTCAGAAGGGGTTACTTATTTTTGATGGTGACTTTATTCGGTTGGCGGTAATCAATGCACATACGCAAAGAGCCAACTTTCTTTCTCACAAACAACACAGGAGCACCCCAAGAAAAAACACTGGGCCTTATGAAACCCTTATCTAGTAGATCTTTGTGTTGCTCTTCAATTCTTTAAGTTCTGCAGGGACCATACGATAAGGAGGAATAAAAATGGGCTGAGTATCGGGAAGAAGATCAATCCTGAACTCTATCTCTCTATCAGGAGGTATCCCTGGGAGATCATTCGAAAAGAAATTAGAAAACTCATTGACGACGTTAATAGACTGGAGAGTTGGAGTCTCAAACTTAGTGTCTTTGACTCTAACCAAATGGTAAATACACCCCTTGGAAATAAGCTTTCTAGCTTTGAGGTAAGAGATAAAATGACTCTTGGGTAACACAAAATTCCTAGACCATCATTATTTCTTCTCCCTCGATGTGGAGGCATATTTTTGAAAGAGGAGACCACGAATCAATAGCAGAGAGAGATATTTTAAGCACGATAGACTTCTGAAAGAAAGAATCACACTTTTTCCTAAAACGTTTTGTAGCCTCTTGCTCATAGATATGGCGCGCTACACATTGATGATCAAGACTCTACTTATCGCGGCTTGTCAGACTCCCTAGGACACCTTAAAACCTTAGGCTCCGATACCAAGTTTGTAACGCCCCAAAAATGTGTCCTGGAGCGTCACACGGTGCTTGAGGTTACGAGTAGCCCCAAGCTAACCCTTTGATCCATTTTCATTCAGTTTAACACAAATCAATGGGGTTTTCATAAATAACCCTCAAATATCAATAGAGTAATCATCATCCAAGAATAAAAGAATTTCAGAAAGATAACAAAATACGACTTATTAGTCAACTCCTAACATCTATACTAGTCTGACAAGCCTCTAAGAAAATCAATAAAACCAGCGAGCCATTGAGACATGCCCCAACTGACTCATACTCAGTTATCAAATATAAACAATTTCGTGAAATCAACATCAGACATCACATCCTTGGAACATGAGGACTCACCACAATAGAGGATGTAGAACAGCATGTCCGAAGATTCACTGTATAACCTAGAATTGAGCACTTAAACCTACATTCTGAGAAAATGCAGCCCACATCCGAAGATGTGGGTTAGTACCATGGAAAGGAACCGAGTATATAGGGGTGTATGCAGTTGAATAAACATCATCATCATAAATATTTATAAGAAATATGCAGGATGTATGAAAGACTCACATAGCCTAAAGAAAATCATCATA
>NW_025852545.1:1352-2205 GCF_002878395.1 Capsicum annuum | reverse complement strand
GGATGTGGGTCAGTACCATGGAAAGGAACCGAGTATATAGGGGTGTATGCAGTTGAATAAACATCATCATCATAAATATTTATAAGAAATATGCAGGATGTATGAAAGACTCACATAGCCTAAAGAAAATCATCATAATCACGTGAGGATGAAATATGTACAATAACACATGTGATTCATCATATAATTTGTCTATCACTTTCAGTTCATCAAGAATATTAATTCTCATAATGTAAATATCATTTAAAGCTTTTGAAAGAGTAACTTTCATAATTCCACTTTCAAATCACTTCACCATTCACCATAGACACAAGGAAACACACACACACTGGGAGATCCTATAACCAACATAAACCATGTGAGCTACATGGAGTCCAATGTACAACCCACGTTGGGGAGAGACGTCCTATCCTTGCCATCAGAGTAGGACTATCAATATCAAATCCACACAAACTAGTGTCACTATATAAATCAGCCTCAGGCTCACTCCTACGGGGGCATGTAGTTGTAGGGAAGTAAGGTCGTTTTATACCTCCCACTCGGTTCTAAAGATTTCTCCCAAACTTAGCTCAGATCATTTCAAAGACAATCCACAACAAAACAATTTCAGTAATATATAAATATACATCGGGAGCCATGATGCTTCCTATCTATTAAAATCAACCACGTTGTGGATTTCTTTCATACTCGAGTTCAAAACAACTCCATTAAGACCAAAAGGTCAAATCATTCAAAATATCTCAAATATTCAACATCAATGTGCTGATAACACACAATTTCTCAAAAAAACACAATTTTCAATGGGAATTCACGACCCAAATATCAAAATCATGATATTTATCATGATTTTGAT
>NW_025852545.1:0-1252 GCF_002878395.1 Capsicum annuum | reverse complement strand
AAGGTCAAATCATTCAAAATATCTCAAATATTCAACATCAATGTGCTGATAACACACAATTTCTCAAAAAAACACAATTTTCAATGGGAATTCACGACCCAAATATCAAAATCATGATAAATATCATTCAAGATTCATGCTTTATATCTCCACACATGTAAATTCATCTTTCAAAATCATAAATATCAAGATTTCATAGTAATCATCATAAGATATGGGTTCATGCTTCAAATTCATAAACGTCAAATAAAAATCATTCCTTTGTAAAGAAAATTACTCTTGGGCACAAGAACGAAAGAGAGTTCTTGTTGAAAACCCCATATACCTTGAATGATGAACTTTAGATCGATACTCGTTTTTGAGATGTTAATCGTGCCTTTGAATGATGGTTCTTGGATTTCTTGAACTAGGAACTTGGAATCTTAAATAAATTTACAGAATTAATGGTGAACTTTGGAGGTTCTTGAAGTTAGATGTAGAAGCTTAGGGTTTTCTTTTTGAGGGAATTTGATGAAATATAACATATAATGCTTCTAATAGGCTTTAATATAGGGTTTGGACAGATTTTGGGTGATGGGGAATGACCAAAATGCCCCTAAAAATCAAATAATTCTCGAATCTATCCTTTGGTGGACTAGTTTGATAGTCTGAAGTAGATCAACCATAATGTTTTACTCCAATATCTAAATTGGATGAAACCAATTTTATTAGAAATAGGACTCTCATATCTTTCGGTTGATATATAGTATCTCACCCAGATCATTTTGTACGAGTAGCTATGATCGTTTGAATTTGACCCAAAAATTTGCTTTTGATAGGCTGAAGTAGATCGACCATAATTTTTTGCTCCGATAGAAAAATTGGATGAAACCAATTTCATTAGAAAGAGGACTCGCAAAGCTTTCCATTGATATATAGATCACCCAGATCATTATGTACAAGGAGTTATGATCATTTAAAGTTGTGCAAAAATACGCTAGGCCTCAATACTTTTTCCTGCACGTTTTACTGTTCACTACTATTCACGGTTCGATTGGAATGTTCATAACTCGTCACTCGGGTGTCCATTTTGGATGATCCACATATTGTTGGAAATATTATTCGATACTCTAAGCAATGGTGGGTAATAACCTAAGAAATTCCACACGGAAAAATTTATAATTCATTCTAGAAGATAGAACCCAACCATTTACGCACAAAATTTTAATGAAAAATTTCTCGGGGTATTACACAAGTACGGAATATTAGTTCA
>NW_025852544.1:0-1927 GCF_002878395.1 Capsicum annuum | reverse complement strand
TTTTGCTTCAACACATGAAGGCTTGCTTTGCAATGCCTTTGGTTCATCTTATTTATAGACTGAAACTTTACAAAAGTATTCACGTTTCTAAAATCTTTACAAGATTATTCACGTTTCTAAAATTATCTACCTAGTCTACTTTACAAAAAGTCTCCTAATAAGCCAAAAATTATCAATGCCTAAACTAATAATAGTCAAAAGCCTATACAAAAGGTTTCAATATTTTACATAAAGCAAATTGTGAAAGTTTACATGTCGCTTTCACAATTTAATAACTTGTCTTCTATTATTACTCCGCTGATATCTTCTCATTGTTGTATCTGCTGCTTTTTCATATCTCCATTATTGCTTCTTATCTTGTATCTTCCAGCTGGCGTTCTTATCTACTTGGTTGATTTTTCTTCTATTCTAGCTGAATTTCGAGGATATCACTATCTCCTTCATTACATTTTGAATATTTATGATCTGGATATTTATGTCTAATTGTCTTGCAATATCTGGTTAATAATTCTTCTGAAATAAATTTTTCTCTGATAGCTCTGGCGATAGGTTCCGTCTCTGGTTTGAGCAACGTCAGAATCCATTGCCTAATAGTTTCCATATTTGTTTCTCGTAATTCCTTTGAATTTGAATATATTAGTACATGATTTCTTGAATAATAACTCCATATGGGATTTTGGTTGCGGCATGTGTTTGCTAGCTTTTGCAAAATTGTAGATAGTCCGATAATCCTCTTATTCGCATAAAATTTTGGTATCTCAATTCTAGGTATTTCTGGTTGTGGAATAATATCTTGTGGTATAATCATATCTCGTGTCTTTCCTATCTTTACAACTTGTATGGGTTTTTTAACTTCATCATATAATATCTTTGCTGGTGCCGTGTAAATTTTTATAAAAAATAGGATACCTTTGGTTATTCTTTTAAAAATGCTAAATGCTTCATATATTTCCGGTATAGTAGATATCTCATTTTCGTCAGAGGTATATACAGTACTGAGTAGTCCATATTCATAGCAAGTTTTAACTAGACTTGGTTTGGTTTTAGGTAAAGCAATTAGCTTATTATATCCAGTCAATCTTTGGGTTATATAGTTTGTATCTGGTTCTTGGATGTTTATAGCTCTGGGGTTAGTATTTAAAAAGGTTTGTACATTGTAGATATTTTCTATATATGTCCGAGCTGTGTAGTTGTAAGTCTTTTTGTCTTGGTTTAAACTATCTCGGTATGTGGTAATTTGTGGGGGTATAAACATGGGATCTTTTGATGTATTTGGTATATATGGTTTATCAAATAGGTTGTTTAGGTTCATATTTGTGTTTTTCCTAACTCCTTTGCTTGTACCTGCAGAAGTAGATTGATAAATATTTTGGGTTTTATGAAGTGTCCCATCGTCTCCTACTAGTTCTGGAACTTTAATGTCTTTCGATCGACATAGTTCTGCACACTGTTTAGTTAGCTGATTTGTAGCTATAGACTTCAGTTTAACTTCATTAGTCTTAGCTTTGCTATTTCATTACTCATATTGTCCACTTTCATTGAAAGCGTAGTTAGGGTGTTGAATATCTTTTCTAGAGTATCCTCTTCCATTATATCAATCTGTGTAGCTTTGTCTTGATATGTAATCTGCAATAACATTTTTGTTTGTACTAATTACTTCAATTATAAATGTGAAATTTAATATATTCAAGACTAGTCTCCAAATCTCTTTTATTGTAACTGGATTTTGTATTTTCTTTGTTAACCACCAGCGTATCTGTGTATTATCCGTTCGCACAATAAACTTGTTATATACAATATATGGCTCAAATGCTAACAAACATTTATATAATGAACATAACTCTTTCTTATTTATTTCTTATTTTATTTCTGTTTCATTGAACGTACTTGGGTAGTATCTACAATGGTGTTCTAATTTTTCTGCTTC
>NW_025852543.1:1674-2661 GCF_002878395.1 Capsicum annuum | reverse complement strand
GAGCAACTTAAAGATCTACTAAATAAGGGTTTTATAAGGCCCAGTATTTCTCCTTGGGGTGCTCCTGTGTTGTTTGTGAGAAAGAAAGATGGATCTTTGCGTATGTACATTGATTACCGCCAACTGAATAAAGTCACCGTAAAATATAAGTATCTCCTTCCGAGAATAGATGATTTGTTTGACCAATTGCAAGGTGCAAGTTATTTCTCAAAGATAAACCTTCGTTTCGGCTATCATCAACTCAAAGTTAGGGAGTGTGACATCCCAAAAACCACTTTCCAAACTCGTTATGGCCATTTTGAGTTTCTTGTTATGTCTTTCGGGTTAACTAATTCCTCAGCATCTTTCATTGACCTCATGAATCAAGTGTTCACACCATATCTGGATATGTTTTTCATAGTGTTCATCAATGATAAAATGGTGTACTCCCGTAGTGAGGATGAGCATTCTGATCATCTCCAAACTATCTTGCAAACCCTTAAAGATCACAAGTTGTTTGCCAAGTTCAGTAAGTGTAAGTTTTGGCTAAGGTCAGTTGCTTTTTTGGGTCATATCATTTCTTCCGAGGGTATTAGAGTTGATCCCCAAAAGACCGAAGCTGTTAGAAATTGGCCTAGACCTATTTATCCGACTGGTATCCAAAGTTTCTTGGGTTTACCTGGCTATTACCACCGTTTTGTTGAGGGTTTTTCCTTTATAGTGTCTCCTATGACTCGATTGACCCAAAACAAAGTGAAGTTCTTGTGGTCCGAATCTTATGAGAAGAGTTTTCAGGTGTTCAAGACTCGACTTACTTCAGCCCCTATTTTGACTTTGCCTGATGGTGTTGATGGTTTTGTGGTGTACTGTGATGCTTCGAGAGTTGGGTTGGGTTGCGTATTGATGCATAAGGGTAAGGTGATAGCTTATGCTTCTAGACAGTTGAAACCCCATGAGAAAAATTACCCCACCCATGACCTTGAGTTGGCTACTATTGTGTTTGCTTTG
>NW_025852543.1:0-1574 GCF_002878395.1 Capsicum annuum | reverse complement strand
AACCTCATGAGAAAAATTACCCCACCCATGACCTTGAGTTGGCTACTATTGTGTTTGCTTTGAAAATCTGGAGACACTATTTGTATGGTGTCTATATTGATGTTTTCACTGATCATAATAGTCTGCAGTATGTGTTTACCCAGAGAGAATTGAATCTTAGGCAGAGACGATGGTTAGAATTATTAAAGGACTATGATATGAGTGTATTGTACCTTCCAGGCAAGGCCAATATTGTGGCGGATGCCCTAAGTAGAGTGTCCATGGGTAGTGTTTCGCATGTGGTAGAAGGTAAGAAAGAGTTGTCTCGTGATGTACATCGCTTGGCTAGATTGGGGGTTAGGTTGTTTGACTCTTTTGAAGGTAGTATAGGGGTTCAAAGTCATTCCGAATCCTCCTTGGTTTTGGAAGTGAAGGAAAAACAACACTTAGATGCTAGTTTAGTTAGACTGAAGGAGTCAGTCAAGGACCAAAAAGTAGAGGTTTTCTCCCAAGAGGGAGATGGTATATTGAGATTGCAGGGTAGATTGTGTGTCCCGAATGTTGATGATCTGAGACAGAGGATTATGGCTGAAGCACACGGGGTGCGATATTCTATTCATCCTGGTTCCACCAAGATGTACTGAGATTTGCGGGAAATCGATTGGTGGAGTGGCATAATGAAAGATATAGAAGAGTTTGTAGCTAAGTGTGCAATATGCCAACAGGTTAAGGTTGAACACTAAAGACCTGGTGGTATGATGCAAGAGTTTAGTATTCCCACCTGGAAGTGGGAAGAGATAAATATGGACTTTGTGATTGGTTTACCTCCTTCCCGACGCCATCATGATTCTATTTGGGTTGTGGTTGATAGGTTGACTAAGTCTTCTCATTTCTTGCCTGTTCATACTTCATATACTGCTGAGGATTATGCTAAATTGTATATCCAAGAGCTAGTCAGACTGTATGGAGTTCCCTTGTCTATCATTTCGGATAGGGGTACTCAGTTCACTTCGTAATTTTGGAAAGCTTTTCAGAAGGGTCTTGGTCTCCAAGTGATTTTGAGTTCTGCTTTTCATCCGTAGACCGATGGTCAGGCTGAGCGGACCATCCAGACCTTAGAGGATATGTTGAGAGCTTGTGCACTTGACTTTAAGGGAAGTTGGGATGATCACTTACCGTTGATAGAGTTGCTTACAATAAAAGTTTCCACTCTTGTATTGGCATTGCTCCGTTTGAAGCCTTATATGGAAGGAAGTGTAGATTACTCATAGGTTGGTTCGAGATGGGTGAAGCGGCTATGAGTGGTCCTGATTTGGTATTTGAGGGTATGGAAAAAGTTAAGTTGATTAGGGAAAGGCTGAAAACTGCGCAGAGTCGTCAGAAGTTATATACGAATGTTAGAAGGAGAGACCTTGAGTTTGAAGTTGGTGACCTAGTGTATCTGAAAATTTCACCCATGAGGTGGGTGAAGAGATTCGAAAAGAAGGGGAAGCTTAGTCCCCGTTATGTTGGTCCTTACAAAATTCTTAACCGTGTTGGTAAGGTATCTTATAAGGTCGAGTTGCCTTCCGAGTTGTCCTCTGTTCATCCAATAT
>NW_025852542.1:1909-2295 GCF_002878395.1 Capsicum annuum | reverse complement strand
GATTCCTCTATGCGTGCTGACATTCAAGAAAATCTTTCTTTTGATGAGATTCCTGTTGAGATTCTTGATTTCAGTGTCTGAAGTCTAAGGAACAAAGAAGTTCCCTTGGTCAAGGTGTTGTGGCGAAACCAATCTGTTGAGGGTGCAACTTGGGAAGCTGAGGTAAATATGCAATCCAAGTACCCACACCTATTTTCCACGAACTCCGATTAAGTCGAAGGTACCGTTCTTTCCTAAATCATGCACTTTTGATAAAAGTTCAGCAGTTCAGCTATCATTTATTATGTGTTCAGCTGTAGTTTCTTGAATTTATGCATTCTATGTTGCATTCGGAGTGAGAAACGATGTGGTGATGAGTCTAACGAATGGTTTCATCTGTATGCTCT
>NW_025852542.1:662-1809 GCF_002878395.1 Capsicum annuum | reverse complement strand
CTGTGTTCAGCTGTAGTTTCTTGAATTTATGCATTCTATGTTGCATTCGGAGTGAGAAACGATGTGGTGATGAGTCTAACGAATGGTTTCATCTGTATGCTCTATTCCCTATCTAATCTTGGCATGTCTAGCGTCATTCGAGGATGAATGTTTCCAAGGGGGGGATGATGTAATATCCCGGTAAATTTTTCGTTGAAATTTTGTACGTAAACGTGTTGGGTTCTATTCTCTAGAATGAATTATAAATTTTTTATGCGGAATGTCTCAATATTATAACCCACCATTGCATAGAGTATCAAATAATATTTCCAACGATATGTGGATCATCCAAAATAGACACTCGAGCGATGAGTTATGTACATTCCGATCGAACCGTGAATAGTAGTGAACAATAAAACGTGCAGAAAAATGTACTGAGGCCTTGCGTATTTTTTCTCCAACTTTAAATGATCATAACTCCTTGTACATAATGATCTGGGTGATCTATTATATATCAACGGAAAGCTCCGCGAGTCCTCTTTCTAATAAAATTGGTTTCATCCAATTTGGATATCGGAGTAAAACGTTATGGTTGATCTACTTCAGACTACCAAAAGTGAATTTTTGGATCAACTTCAAATGATCATAACTCGTCATATACAATGATCTGGGTGAGATACTATATATCAATGGAAAGATATGAGTATCTTATGATGATTATTATGAAATCTTTATGTTTATGATTTTGAAAGATGAATTTACATGTGTGGAGATATAAAGCATGAATCTTGAAAGATATTTATCATGATTTTGATATTTGGGTCGTGAATCCCCATTGGAAATTGTGTTTTTTTGAGAAAGTGTGTGTTATAAGCACGTTGATGTTGAATATTTTAAATATTTTGAATGATTTGACCTTTTGGTCTTGATGGAGTTGCTTTGAACTCGAGTGTGAAAAAAATCCACAACGTGGTTGATTTTGATAGATGGGAAGCATGATGGCTCCTGATGTATATTTATATATTACTGAAATTATTTTGTTGTGGATTGTCTTTGAAATGATCTGAGCTAAGTTTGGGAGAAATCTTTAGCACCGAGTGAGAGGTATAAAGTGACCTTACTTTCCTAGAACTACGTGCCCCCGTAGGAGTGAGCCTGAGGCTGATTT
>NW_025852542.1:0-562 GCF_002878395.1 Capsicum annuum | reverse complement strand
GACTCACATGTGTTATTGTACTTATTTCATCCTCTCATGATTATTATGATTTTCTTCGGGCTATGTGAGTCTTTCATACATCCTGCATATTTCTTATAAATATATATGATGATGATGTTTATACAACTGCACACCCCCCCATATAC
Source organism: Capsicum annuum (assembly GCF_002878395.1). NCBI lineage: Eukaryota > Viridiplantae > Streptophyta > Magnoliopsida > Solanales > Solanaceae > Capsicum > Capsicum annuum. The sequence continues at coordinate 416 of NW_025852542.1, read as the reverse complement.
TCGGTTCCTTTCCATGGTACTAACCAACATCTTCGGATTTGGGCTGTATTTTCTCGAAATGTAGGTTTAGGTGCTCAGTTCCAGGTTCGACAGTGATTCTTCGGTCACGCTGTTCTACATCCTCTGTTGTGGTGAGTCCTCATGTTCCGAGGACGTGATGTCTGATGTTGGTTTCACAGAATTGTTTACATTTGATAACTGAGTGTGAGTCAATTGGGGCATGTCTCAATGGTTCGCTGGTTTTATTGATTTTCTTAGATGCTTGTCAGACTAGTATAGATGTTGGGAGTTGACTAGTAAGTCATATTTTGTTATCTTTCTGAAATTCTTTTATTCTTGGATGATGATTACTCTGTTGATATTTGAGGCTTATTTTATGGAAACCCCGTTGATTTGTGTTGAACTGAATGAGAATG
>NW_025852541.1:2674-5135 GCF_002878395.1 Capsicum annuum | reverse complement strand
TCATTAAAAAATCGTTAACCCAATAACGATAAATCAATAAGATTTTTATAGGTTCAATTTTTGTACACCCTTAAATTAAATTACAATTTCTTAATCCATTAATTATAATAAGAAATGTATTTGTGCATGTGAGTCTTCTAAAAATCCTAATCGAAATACTAATCGAAAACTACTATGAAACACTAACTGAAAAAAAATAATTTCATATTATGAAATACTAATTGGAAAAAAATAATTTCATATTTTTAACACACGAAAAAAATGTAAATTTTTAAATAATAGCTTAGTTAATCGACGAAAATTATACCTTTCACTATTTTGAAGTAGAGAAAATTGAAAAATATAATTTTTTTAGAGAAAATTTGGATAATTAAGGGTCAAAATGAGTTATTTTTTAATATAAGATAAATATAAGAGAAGCGAATGGTATTATCCACGTGAACAGCCATATCAACGTTTTTATCCACGTATCCGCACACTTATTACATGCAGTGGACAGTAGACAAAAAAATAGCACAACATACTAGAAGAATAAGTTCAAAAGTACTCAGAACTAATAAAAATTCGAATATATCATGAATAAAATATGATAATTTCACGGATAATTGATACTTGTCTCTTTGTTTAACAAAGGAGTTGTTACTATCCTTAAATACATTGATAGAGACGCCACATGTTTTTAGTTGCTATACGTGTTTCTAATCTTATCAACTTAGAAAATAGATCTTATCAACTTAGAAAATAGAATATCCACCATGTCCTTAAATTTAAATAAAATAACTTTAAGCTGAAATATTGAAACTCTCCTTTCTATATAATAGAAAAGAAAAGAAATGTATGATATATTTATTAATTTATGTATAATATACAAACATATTTTTAATTATGTCATCCACACAAGGTGAAACTTTTCCGTAATGGTGGGAGGTTTTTGGCTTCTACATGTTGGACCTTATATTTTACTAAATTAAAAAATTTAAAAGACCTAGACATAAAGCATTGTTTTGTCGTCAATAAGGTAGAAAATGTAGGATAGTACAGAGTAATTAAAAGGCGGAAGCTATTAGTTGCAAATCATTATGGTGATAATTCAGAAGATAAATAAAATAATATTAAAAAATTTAATATTATTATTTTATTTAGCCAATTGACCTACATATAAAATTTAATATTAAAAATATAAAAACTAATGAGAGAGAAAATCTCCCCTCTAAATAAAAACTCTTTAAAGACTACACTGTGAATGTTATTGTGTTATGACATGAGAAGGGGGTCTTCTATGTCCAAAACCTTTCCTCCAAGAAAGAGGTTAACCAAATATGGAAAAGAATTATATTTTTTCTTTGAGGAAAAGTAAAAGTAATTATGATAACTTTTATTTTTCTTCAAAGAAAAAGTAAAAGTTAAATATAGTAAGAAAATCAGGACAAAAACCTAACAAATGTCCCCTTTTTGGCTTGATTTTCTTCACTTGATCCGTCTTCTCTTCATATCACGTGCATAAACTTCGTTCTTGATATAATCCTCATAACTATTGCTTGTCATGGTTAAAAATAAGGTTTAAAATATCATGGTTAAAAATTGGTTTAAAAGTAATAGTTTATTTTTATTTTTAAAAATGCAGCAGCAGGAGTGTTGAAAATATGGTTGAAACTTGTTTTCCACATGTAGTTCGACAAAAATCTTCATTATCATCCAAATTGTTACAGCTTGATTTTGAAACCACTTTGAACCTGTTTAATCTCTTCTCACCACACCATTGGACCATTGAACCGTAAGCTCTAATACCACTTGTTGGGTTCGAAATTGAAAGGGCGTCATGTGGAAGCTATTAGTTGCAAACCATTATGGTGACAATTTAGAAGACACATAAAACAATACTAAAAAACTTAATATTATTATATTGTTTGACCAATTGACCTACATATAAAATCTAATATTAAAAACATTAAAACTAATGAGAGAAAAAATCTACCCACTAAACAAAGACTCTTTAAAGACTATATTGTGGATACTATTGTGTTATGGTAAGAGAATGGGGTCTTCTATTTATAGATGTACAAAACCTTTCCTCCAAGAAAGAGGTTAGCCAAATATGGAAAAGAATTATATTTTTTCTTTCAGAAAAAGTAAAAGTAATTATGGTAACTTTTATTTTCCTTCTAAGAAAAAATAAAACTTAAATATAGTAAGAAAATCAGGCAAAAACCCTAACACATATTCATATCCATAATCTATATCTATATCTATATCTATAATCTATAATCTATAATATCCATGTCTCGAGCCGGGGATCTATCGGAAACAACATTTCTACTTCTTTAGAGGTAGAAGTATGGATTGCGTACATCTTACCCTCCTCAGACCTCACTATGTGGGAATACACTGGGTTTATTGTTGTTGTTGTTGTATAATCTATAATATATTAAAAGTGTGAAGGCCCTTAGAAAAGTGATTTAAA
>NW_025852541.1:0-2574 GCF_002878395.1 Capsicum annuum | reverse complement strand
GGTAAGAATTATTAAGAAAATTAATAATACACAGATCTACAAAGAAAAAAGACATTGACGTTAACTTCCTTTTACAGAAGTTAACATAGTGTAAAGTTCAAAAAGGGAAAAATATAATAAAATAATTAAAAGACATATTACTATATAAATAAATCAAAGCCAACTAAATATGTTACTGTCAAATTTATCACTCACACATCTTTTTAATTTGATAAAACAAAATTGCCTAATTTAATTATTTCTTTAATGGGTTTGAAATCAACTAAAATAATTTATTGTTTTTTCCTTATTTGAGTTTCGCTTTATAATAAAATTATTATTTTAATTATATATATATATATATATATTATAATTTAAAGTAAAAAATCTTAAATTATATAATTTTACAAATTGAAGTGTTCTAAAAGATATGGTAAGAATTATTAAAAAAATTAATAATACACCTTTTACAAAGAAAAAAGACATTTACGTTAACTTCTTTTTAGAGAAGTTAATATTGTCGAAGCTTTGTGATCACTATTATATTTTTTTTTTATAGTTTACAGGTCGTAGATGAATGTCGGTTGACTTTGAAGAATTTTTTGTGTAAAGGTTAGATTTAATTGTATTGTTTTGATATCTGTATTATCTTTTTATTTTATTTTAATTTACAGATGCTAGATAAATATGGGTCGGCTTTGAAAATTCGTTTTAGTTAAAGGTTAGGTTTAATTGGATTATCGTAATATCTCTATTAATTTATTATTTTGTGGTATTTTATTGTTCGTAGATGAATCTCGATCGACTTTGAGAAATTTTTATGTGTAAAATTTAAGTTTAATTGTATTGTTTTGATATCACTTTTATCGTATATTTTTGTTAGAGTTTACAGGCGATAGATAAATGTTGGTCGGCTTTGAAGAATTTTTGTATGTAAAGGTTAGGTTTAGTTGTAATATTTTGATATCTCTATTGTCATATTATTTTGTTATTTCTTACAAGTGGTAGATGAGTGTCAGATGACTTTGAGAAAAATTTTGCATGTAATGATTAGATTTAATTGTATTATTTTGATATCTCTATCATTGTATTGTTTTGTTGTAATTTACAGATGGTAGATAAATGTCGATCGAATTTAAAAAAATATTTTTGGTAAAGGTTAGGTTTAATAAATAAATTCTCCTTCTTTACATACTCAAATGATATTAAATTTAATTATTATATTCATCTTTATTATTTAAACACATATTCTATTTAGTGTAATTTTTAAACTCGTCAAAGTGAGATACACGCGCAAGGCGCGTACACCTAAACTAGTTATATTAAAAGTGTGAAGAGCCTTAAAAATAGTGTTTAAACTTTTTACGCTTCATTAAAAGTGTTTGCTTTAGACATAATCGTCTTTTCACTATTTTTTCTAATATTTAACAGTTTAAAATCAATTAAATATATTTATGGTAAAATCTTTGTTTATTAGAAGTTATCAGAATTAATGACAACTAATTCTTTTTCATTAGTTTAAAAATTCTAAATCAACTAAATTTAATTTTAAGAAGATTTGAAAAATTTAGGAATATCTAAATTTAATAACTAAATAAGAGTTATATTGCTAGATATAGGGGTATACATAGGTTGGGTTGGTTCGTTTTTTTATTAAAATATAATCAAACCAATAATGTCAGTTTTCTAAATTTATAAACCAAATCAAACCAATATGTAATCGTTTTTTTAATTTCGGTTTTAGTCGAGTTTTTTCGTTTTTTTTACAATTATAATGTGATTGAAGAAAAAAAATAAATGTTTTCACTAAAAAGATTAAAAAAAAAAAATGGTCATAAAGTAGTTCCAATAAAAATTAAGTTGGCAAATTACTAAGACGTCTAAACTACTATCTCTCAAAGTAATATTGTGTGGATACCTAAGTAGTTCAATTTCTAAGTCACTAGTCACAGTAGCTTGTCTGAAAGTTTCCTTCACATAAAATGTGAGCACACAAAAGAATGAAGAATTAGACAACTTATTAAAAACTTAACTCTATAAAGTAATTAATTATAACATAATTCCATAAAAAGAGAAAGAAGAGAAACAAACCTAAATCACAACTTGACGAATGAGAAAAGTAAGATGAAAGTAAGATAAGAAAATAATGAGAACTCTCTGAAAACTTGAAAAGTAAAATATAAAAAGTGAAGCAATTAAAGAGTTTTAGGTTTTTATATTAACTAGTTAAACCCCACGTGTCTCGCACGTATAACATTTGATTATTTAAAATTAAATGATTTTGTCTATTGCAAAAAATTTTAATGAAGAGCAAAAAATTTAAATCACTTCTCAAAGATCCTTCACACTTTAATAAAATAGTTCAAACATAACATATGTTTTATTAAAATATTTAATAAATTTTCAATTGTAAAATATTGAAGAAATAATTTTGTCTAAAGCAGACACTTTTAACGAAGGACAAAAAGTTTAAATATTTCTGAATATCGAATCAAATAAAAACGAAATTGAAAGAAAACAAACCAAACTGAAATAGTTCGATTCGGTGTTCGATGTCTACTTTTAAAAATTGTAAATTAAAGAATTGAATTGAAA
>NW_025852540.1:3166-4881 GCF_002878395.1 Capsicum annuum | reverse complement strand
TTTCCCTAATTAACTTAACTTTTTCCATAGCCTCAAATACCGAATCAAGACCATCACAGCTGCTCATCCACCTCGAACCAACTAATGGGTGATCTACACTTCCTCCCATATAAGGCTTCAAACGGAGCCATGCCAATACTAGAGTGGAAACTATTATTGTAAGCAAACTCTATCAACGGTAAGTGATCATCCCAACTTCCTTTAAAGTCAAGTGCATAAGCTCTCAATATATCCTCTAAGGTCTGGATGGTCCACTCAGCCTGACCATCGGTCTGCGGATGAAAAGCAGAACTCAAAAGCACTTGGGTACCAAGACTCTTTTGAAAAGTTTTCCAAAATTGCGAAGTGAACTGAGTACTCCTACCGAAATGATAGACAAGGGAACTCCATGTAGTCTGACTAGCACTCGGATATACAATTTAGCGTAATCCTTAGCAGTATATGAAGTATGAACAGGCAAGAAATGAGCAGACTTAGTCAACCTATCAACCACAACCCAAATGGAATCATGATGGCATCAAGGAGGTAAACCAATCATGAAGTCCATATTTATCTCTTCCCACTTCCAGGCGGGAATACTAAACTCTTGCATCATACCACCAGGTCTTTGGTGTTCAACCTTAACCTGTTGGCATGTTGCACACTTAGGTACAAATAGTGCTATACCTTTCTTCATGCCACTCCACCAATAGATTACCCACAAGTCTTGGTACATCTTGGTGGCACCAGGATGAATAGAATATCGCGCCCCGTGCGCTTCATCCATAATCCTCTGTCTCAGATCATCAACATTTGAGACACACAATCTACCCTACAATCTCAACACACCATCTCCTCCTTGGGAGAAAACCTCTACTTTTGGGTCCTTGACTGACTCCTTCAGTCTGACCAAACTAGCATCTAAGTATTGTTTTTCCTTCACTTACGAAACCAAGGAGGATTCGGAACTACTCTGAACCCCTATACTACCTTCAGCAGAGTCAAACAACCTAATCCCCAATCTAGCCAAACGATGTACATCACAAGCCAACTCTTTCTTACCTTCTACCACATGCAAAACACTACCCATAGACACTCTACTTAGGGCATCCGCCACAACATTGGCTTGCCCGGATGGTACAACACACTCATATCATAGTCCTTTAATAATTCTAACCATCGTCTCTTCCTAAGATTCAATTCTCTCTGGGTAAACACATACTGCAGACTCTTATGACCAGTGAAAACATCAACATGGACACCATACAAATAGTGTCTCCAGATTTTCAAAGCAAACACAACAGTAGCCAACTCAAAGTCATGGGTGGGGTAATTTTTCTCATGGGGTTTCAACTGTCTAGAAGCATAAGCTATCACCTTACCCTTCTGTATCAATATGCAACCCAACCTAACTCCCAAAGAATCACAGTACACCACAAAACCATCAACACCATCAGGAAAAGTCAAAATAGGGGCAAAAGTGAGTCGAGTCTTCAACTCCTGAAAACTCTTCTCACAAGATTTGGACCACAAGAAATTCACTTTCTTTTGGGTCAACCGAGTCATAAGAGACTCTATAGAGGAGAAACCCTCAAAAAAATGGCGGTAATAGCCTGCTAAACCTAAGAAACTTCGGATATCAGTTGGAGAAATAGATTTAGGCCAATTTCAAATAGCTTCGGTCTTTTAGGGATCAACTCTAATACCCTCAGAAGAAATGATATGACCCAAAAAAG
>NW_025852540.1:0-3066 GCF_002878395.1 Capsicum annuum | reverse complement strand
CTTGTGAGAAGAGTTTTCAGGAGTTGAAGACTCGACTCACAAGATTTGGACCACAAGAAATTCACTTTCTTTTGGGTCAACCGAGTCATAAGAGACTCTATAGAGGAGAAACCCTCAAAAAAATGGCGGTAATAGCCTGCTAAACCTAAGAAACTTCGGATATCAGTTGGAGAAATAGATTTAGGCCAATTTCAAATAGCTTCGGTCTTTTAGGGATCAACTCTAATACCCTCAGAAGAAATGATATGACCCAAAAAAGCAACTGACTTTAGCCAAAACTCACACTTACTGAACTTGGCAAACAACTTGTGATCTCTAAGGGTTTGTAAGATAGTTCGGAGATGATCAGAATGTTCATCCTTACTACAGGAGTACACCAGCATATCATCGATGAACACTTGATTCATGAGGTCTGAAAGTTGTTGGGGCATTAGTTAACCCAAAAGACATAATAAGAAACTCAAAATGGCCACAATGAGTTTGAAAAGTAGTTTTCGGGATGTCACACTCCCTAACTTTGAGTTGATGATAGCCGGAATGAAGGTCTATCTCTGAGAAATAACTTGCACCTTGCAATTGGTCAAAAAAAACATCTATTCTCGGAAGGGGGTACTTAATTTTTATAGTGACTTTATTCAGTTGGCGGTAATCAATGCACATACGCAAAGAGCCATCTTTCTTTCTTACAAACAAAACAGGAGCATCCTAAGAAGAAACACTGGGCCTTATGAAACCCTTATCTAGTAGATCTTTGAGTTGCTCTTTCAACTCCTTAAGTTCTGCAGGGGCCATACAGTAAGGAGGAATAGAAATGGGCTAAGTATCGAGAAGAAGATCAATCCCAAACTCCATCTCTCTATCAGGAAGTATCCCTGGGAGATCATCCGAAAAGACATTAGAAAACTCATTGACGATGTTAACAGACTAGAGAGTTGGAGTCTCAGACTTAGTGTCTTTGACTCTAACTAAATGGTAAATGCACCCCTTGGAAATAAGCTTTCTAGCTTTGAAGTAAGAGATAAAATGACTCTTGGGTGACACAGAATTCCCAGACCACTCAAACACGGATGTACCCAGAAACTAAAACTTGACCACTCGGTCCGACAATCAATAGAGGCATAAGAAAAATACATCCAGTCCATACCCAGAATCACATCAAAATCTACCATGTCTAACTCAATCAGATCAGCCAACAAGACACTTTTATACACTTTCTGGGCAACAATCGAATCACCCACTGGGGTAGAAACTAGGATAGGCTCAGGAATAATCTCAAGACTCATTTCAAAATTCACAACAATCAAAGGTGTAACATATGAGAAACTAGATCCAAGATACAACAAAGCATACACAACAAACTGAAATATACGAAGCATACCAGTAACAACATCGGGAGAGTCCTCCTATTCCTGGCGGAACGGTAAAGTATAGAATCTATTCTGGCGCTGCCCGCCAGCATTGCTAGAAGAGGCGCCCTGAGCTAGGGCTGGGCGAGTCGCTGGAACTGGAGAACTAATAGTCTGAGTCTGGGTCTGAGGGCGATAGTCACGACGCCCTTGTCCATCCTATGGACAATCTCTAACTTGGTGACCCATGTCACCACATCGAAAAAAACCCTCTTCTCACCCCAACACTCACCCGAATGAGCCCTACCACACTTAGGACACAGGGGACGATTTAGCTTACTGCCATTACTGTACTGGGACCTGGATGCATATGACCTGCTACCTTGCTCCTGCCTACCTCTAGGCATAGGAGCACTAGTAGATGATGGTGCTAGCATAGACGAACGATCCTGATACTGAGGGAGACTCCCTCCCTGTGATCTAGTCTGACCCTATCCGTGCTGCTCGAACCTAGCTCTCTTATTCCCTCTTATTCTATCTCTCTCCTTAATTATGTCTGCCTCAATCTATTGGGCATGAGTCATCGGCCAAGAAAGATTCATCTCACTATTCAGCATAGCAGACCTACACTCCTTAACCACATAACTAGACACTCCAGTCACAAACTTACTCATACTAGCATGATTATCAACCACTAAGTCAGGAGCATACTTGGCCAACTGATTAAACTTTAGACAATACTCCCTAACAGTCATAGAGCCCTGTCGTAGGTTCATAAACTCTTCCACCTTCACCTCCCTCATCTCCAAAGGGAAAAACTTATCCAGGAATGCATCTTGAAACTCTTTCTAAGTTGTAGGGACAGCTCCCTCACCTCTACCTTTCCTCCAAGCAACAACCCAGTCATAAGCAAGGTCTTTCAACCTATACGCAACTAACTCCACACTATGTTCCTTAGATACATGCATCAGCTGAGTAATCTTCTACACCTCCTCTAAAAATAATAGTGGATCCTTATCAGACTTGGACCCATAGAATTTCGACGGATTCATCCGCATGAAGTCATAAATCTTGGAAGCAGCTGAATCACCTCCCTACTGCTGTGGAGCTGGGGCCGGTTTGGCCTAAACATTTGCAGTAATAGGTTGGTCCAGTGCCTGAAAGGCTGCCCAAAATTCAGTATGAGACACATTTTCATTCAATGGGTCAGCGGGTTGAGGTTGCTGACCATCATTATTTATTCTCACTCGACGTGGAGGCATATTTCTAAAAGAGAAGAGCACGAATCAATAGCAGAGAGAGAAACTTTAACCACGATAGACTTCTGAAAGAAAGAATCACACTTTTTCCTAAAACGTCTTGTATCCTCTTGCTCATAGATGTGGCACACTACACACCGATGATCAAGACTCTACTTAACACAACTTGTCAGACTCCCTAGGAAACCTTAAAACCTTAGGTTCTGATACCAAGTTTGTAACACCCCGAAAATAGGTTCCGGAGTGTCACATGGTGCTTGAGGCTACGAGTAGCCCCAAGCTAACCCTTTGATCCATTTTCATTCAGTTCAACACGAATCAACGGGATTTTTATAAATAACCCTCAAATATCAACAGAGTAATCATCATCCATGAATAAAATAATTTTAGAAAGATAATAAAATATGACTTATTAGTCAACTCCCAACATCTATACTAGTCTGACAAGCCTCTAAGAAAAT
>NW_025852539.1:0-11522 GCF_002878395.1 Capsicum annuum | reverse complement strand
AAATGTTGAAATATTTATTAGTGGATTTTCTTTTGAAAAGATCTGAGCTAAGTCTGGGAGTAGTCTTTAGCACCGCGCGGGAGGTATAGTAGGATTGGTACTTCCCTAGAACTACGTGCCCCCATAGGTTGTGAGCTTGAGGCTGATTTATATATAGTGATCACTAGTGAATAAAAGATTAAGGTCCTACTCCGATGGCAAGGATAGGACAGATCTCCCCCAACATGGGTTAGACGTTGGACTCCATGTAGCTCACATGATTTATGTCGGTTGTAAGAGACTCCCAATGTGTGTGTGTGTATTCTCCTATCTAATATGAAAAGTCTTATTCTTCTATCTGAGATGAAAAAAATATTTGTTTGAAAGACTGAGTTTGAGAAAGTCATTGTTTTTGAAATATTTAATAAACATATATTCCAAAGAGAATTGTTATGAGATTTGATTGCTTTGATGATTTGGAATCTAGATGGAAGTGAATTGAGATTTATTATGATGACTCACATGCTTCACCCGATATATTTTACTCTCTTATGATTATGATGATTTTAATTTGAGTTAAGTGAGTCATTTATATCAGCATGCATAATTTTATAAACTGTGATGATATTAAGATATTATTTTATATATGCATTGCACCACCATATGCTCGGTATATTTCCATGGTACCAACCCACATATTCGTATGTGGGCTATATTTTCTCAGAATGTAGGTACAAGGTATAGTGTACATCTTCAGATCTAATCAGTTCGTGGAATCCAGTCAGCAGGTGATGAGTCCTTTTGATTCAAGGGCTTGAGTTAGTTATACAGTTTGAGAAGTGTTGTATTTCCTTTATTCAGTCATATTAAGTTGGATTAGTCGGGAGTCATGACTCGTCTACCTACAATCAGTACTAGTAGAGGCTTCATAGACAGTCACTAGAAGTTGATGTATTCCATTTCAGTTTTGGTTGTAAAAGTAGAGTTGTAATCTTGTAAATTTAATTTTGTATCTATCATATTCAGAAAAGAGTTATTTTTCACATATTCGTATAGATTTATACTTTTTGTTTAGTTGCTTATAAGTTATGCTAGTAGAAGGGTTAGCTTGGGGTCACTTGTGATCGTAAGCACCGAGTGACGTCTCGGGACCCAATTTTGGGGCGTTATGAACTTGGTATCAGAGCATAGAGTTCAAGTGTCCTTGGGTGTCTATAAAGCCGTATCTAGTAGAGCCTTGCGGAACGGTATGGAGAGTTGTAATACCCTCAGTTTTCATAACATAAATCTCTCATATTTTTCTCATGAGATCAGATCCAGTGCAAAGTAATGGTTACTCATAAGTTGACACTCTCGTTTCAATCTGAGCCATATAATTATTTTCATGAGAATTTAGGCAAATGCAGTTCAGTTCAGTTTAGTGAATCATTATGTTTCAGTTTATATTAGCTGTACAAGTTAGCTTAAAGACTGAGATTCCCCTTTGTTTCAGCTTAATTATCCACATTCGAGGACGAATGTTCCCAAGGAGGAGATAATGTAATACCCCGTATTTTCATGCTAAAATTCTAACCATCATTCCTGCACGTCTAAGATCTAATCCAAGTGATTCTCATGTGAATACAAGTTTCATGATCATTATACTAGTCTATGGAATAGTTTAGAGGTGAAAATGTTCATAGAAATGACCTAGAACAAAGTTGAGCTAAGACCAATTGATTCATCCAAAGTTTGACATTCGATTCTACAAGGGTAAATTTTAAACGTGTATATCTCTTAATATACATGGAATTTTCCATTTCAAGACCTAATAAATTATAGATAATTGAATTAGCTTTCCAACGATACCAATTTTGCAAAAGTCCGATACCTGAGCGAAGAGTTATGCCCATTTTTGTGAGAGGCAGTAAGGGTGTGCGATGGGCAATCTGCCGTCCAATCAAATGTGTGCGATTGGGAGTGCGAGGCATACTTAAATGTCTACCATAAGGTTTGCAACACACACCTTAAGGTTTGCCACGGGTTGTGTGCCGCATACCTCACTTCCAAGTGCCAAAAACACCCCTATATATGTCTATAACATGGGATTAAACTCCCATGACACCAAAATAAGATTACTTTCTAACAAAATCACCAAGAACATTCATTAGGGCTTCAACCTAAAAATTCAAATATCTCAAGATTCAACCATGATTTTTCAATAATTCTTCGAGATTCGGAATCTCCATTCTGAGGTCTACAAGAAACACTCATTAGTTTCACGAATAGACTCCCAAGGTCAAGAGTTCATTCAAAGCTTCAAGTTTAACGTGTGTGGGGTTTTTCAACAAGAACACCCTATCATTTTTGTGCCCAAATTGATTTTTTTCATGAATATACATGATTTTACATGTTTTGATATGAATTTGAAGCATGAATTTATACCCTATATGGTTTTACATGAGATTATGATACTCTCTATGTTTTGGAAGTTGAATTGAATGAGAATGATGACATTTTTGTACATAAAGCTAAATTTTCCAGATTTTAAAGTAAGTTATATATATTTATGATGAAAAGCATGAATGTTGAGAAAATTTAATATGATTTTGATGTGTGAGACCTTGAGTCCTAATTGGAATTGTACTTTGAGAAATTATGTGCTATAAGCACAATGAGATTTGAATGCCAAAGCTAATTTTCTTTACCAAGATGTATTATTATAAAGCTGAAATTTTAAGCTTTAAGTGATTATTTTTGTGCTTATGTCTTAAAGTATGAAACTTTGGAAGGTTTTATGAGGATATTGATGTATGGGTAGCATGATGGCTCCTATTGTGAATTGTTGAAATATTTATTAGTGGATTTTCTTTTGAAAATATTTGAGCTAAGTCCGGGTGTAGTCTTTAGCACCGAGCGGGAGGTATAGCAAGATTGGTACTTCCCTAGAACTACGTGGCCCCATAGGTTGTGAGCCTGAAGCTAATTTATATATAGTGATCACTAGTGAATAAAATATTAAGGTCCTACTTCGATGGAAAGGATAGGACAGCTCTCCCCAACATGGGTTAGACGTTGGACTCCATGTAGCTCACATGGTTTAAATCGGTTGTAAGACACTCCCAATGTGTGTGTGTGTATTCTCCTATCTAATATGAAAAGTCTTATTCTTCTATCTGAGATGAAAAACATATTTGATTGAACGACTGAGTTTGAGAAAGTCATTGTTTTTGAAATATTTAATGAACATATATTCCAAAGAGAATTGTTATGAGATTTGATTGCTTTGATGATTTGGAATCGAGATGGAAGTGAATTGAGATTTATTATGATGACTCACATGTTTCACCCGATATATTTTACTCTCTTATGATTATGATGATTTTAATTTGAGTTAAGTGAGTCATTTATATCAGCATGCATAATTTTATAAACTGTGATGATATTAAGATATTATTTTATATATGCATTGCACCCCCATATGCTCGGTATGTTTCCATGGTACCGACCCACATATTCGTATGTGGGCTATATTTTCTTGGAATGTAGGTACAAGGTATAGTGTACATCTTCAGATCTAATAAGTTTGCGGAATCCAGTCAGCAGGTGATGAGTCCTTTTGATTCAAGGGCTTAAGTTAGTTATACAGTTTGAGAAGTGTTGTATTTCCTTTATTCAGTTGTATTGAGCTGGATTAGTCGGGAGTCATGACCCATCTACCTACAGTCAATACTAGTAGTGGCTTTATAGACAGTCAGTAGAAGTTGATGTATTCCGTTTCAGTTTTGGTTGTAAAAGCAGAGTTGTAATCTTGTAAATTTAATTTTGTATCTATCATATTCAGAAAAGAGTTATTTTCTGCAGATTTGTATAGATTTATACTTTTTTTTAAGCTGCTTATGAGTTATTCCAGTGGAAGGGTTAGCTTGGGTGCTTGGGGTCACTTGTGATCCTAAGCATCGTGTGACGTCTCGGGACCCGATTTCGGGGCGTTACAAACTTGGTATCAGAGCACAGAGTTCAAGTGTCCTAGGGTGTCTATGAAGCTGCATCTAGTAGAGCCTTGCGAAACGGTACGGAGAGTTCTATTACCCTGAGTTTTCATGTCATAAACCTCTCATATTTTTCTCATGAGATCAGATCCAGCGCAAAGTAATGGTTACTCATAAGTTGACACTCTCATTTTTATCTGAGCCATGTAATTATTTTCATGAGAATTCAGACACATGCAATTTAGTTTAGTTCAGTGAATCATTATGTTTCAGTTTATATCAGTAGTACAAATTATCTTAAATACTGAGATTCCTCTGTGTTTCAGCTTAATTATTCACATTCAAGGATGAATGTTCCAAAGGGGAAGATAATGTAATACCCCGTATTATCATGCTAGAATTCTAACCATCGTTCCTGCGCATCTAAGCTCTAATCCAAGTAATTCTCATGTGAATAAAAGTTTCATGATCATTATACTAGTCTATGGAGTAGTTTAGAGGTGAAAATATTCATAGCAATGACCTAGAATAAAGTTGAGCTAAGACCAATTGATTCATCCAAAGTTTGACATTCGAGTCTATAAGGGTCAACTTTAAACGTGTATATCTCTTAATATACAAGGAATTTTCCATCTCAAGACCTATCAAATTGTAGATAATTGAATTAGCTTTACAACGATACCAATTTTCCAAAAATCCTATACCCGAGCGGAGGGTTATGCCCATTTTCGTGAGAGGCAGTAAGGGTGTGCGATGGGCAATGCGCCGCCCAATCAAATATGTGCGATTGGGAGTGCGAGGCATACTTAAATGTCTACCATAAGGTGTGCAACACACACCTTAAGGTTTCCCATGGGTTGTGTGCCGCATACCTCACTTCCAAGTGCCAAAAACACCCCTATATATGTCTATAACATGGGATTAAACTCCCATAACACCAAAATAAGATTACTTTCTCTAAAAATCACCAAGAACATTCATTAGGGCTTCAACCTAAAAATTCAAATATCTCAATATTCAACCATGATTTTTCAATAATTCTTCGAGATTTGGAATCTCCATTCTGAGGACTACAAGAAACACTCATTATTTTCCCGAATAGAGTCCCAAGGTCAAGAGTTCATTCAAAGCTTCAAGTTTAACGTGCGTGGGGTTTTTCAACAAGAACATCCTTTCATTTTTGTGCCAAAATTGATTTTTTTTTTTTATGAATATACATGATTTTACATGTTTTGATATGAATTTGAAGCATGAATTTATACTCTATATGGTTTTACATGAGATTATGATACTCTCTATGTTTTGGAAGTTTAATTGAATGAGAATGATGACATTTTTGTACATAAAGCTAAATTTTCCAGATTTTAAAGTAAGTTATATATATTTATGATGAAAAGCATGAATCTGGAGAAAATTTAATATGATTTTGATGTATGAGACCTTGAGTCCTAATTGGGATTGTACTTTGAGAAATTATGTGCTATAAGCACAATGAGATTTTAATGCCAAAGCTAATTTTCTTTACCAAGATATATGATTATAAAGCTGAAATGTTAAGCTTTAAGTGATTATTTTTGTGCTTATGCCATAAAGTATGAAACTTTGGAAGGTTTTATGGTGATATTGATGAATGGGTTTTTAGAACCCTATTTGAGATTATTATTTTAAGAAAATCATGTGTTATAAACACCTTGATTTTAAATAATTTGAGATGATAAAGAAGCTTTGACCTTTTGGTCGTAAAAAGGGTTTTTTTTGAAATCGAGATAAGAAAAGAAATCCACTTTTATTGATTTATTATGAAAGGGGTAGCATGATGGCTCTCATTGTGATTTGTTGAAATATTTATTAGTGGATTTTCTTTTGAAAAGATCTGAGCTAAGTTCGGGAGTATTCTTTAGCATCGAGCGGGAGATATAGCAGGATTGGTACTTCCCTAGAACTACGTGCCCCCATAGGTTGTGAGCCTAAGGCTGATTTATATATAGTGATCACTATTGAATAACATATTAAGGTTCTACTCAGATGGCAAGGACAGGACAGCTCTCCCCAACGTGGGTTAGACTTTGGAATCCATGTAGCTCACATGGTTTATGTCGGTTGTAAGACACTCCCAATGTGTGTGTGTGTATTGTCCAATCAAGTATGAAAAGTCTTATTCTGCTATCTGAGATGAAAACATATTTGTTTGAAAGACTGAGTTTGAGAAAGTCATTGTTTTTGAAAGATTTAATGAACATATATTCCAAAGAGAATTATTATGAGATTGATTTCTTTGATGATTTGGAATCGAGATGGAAGTGAATTAAGATTTATTATAATGACTCGCATGTTTCACCAGATATATTTTACTCACTTATGATTAAGATGATTTTAATTCGAGCTAAGTGAGTTATTTATATCAGCATGCATAATTTTTTAAACTGTGATGATATTAAGATATTATTTTATATATGCATTGCACC
The DNA here is from genome assembly GCF_002878395.1 of Capsicum annuum. Taxonomy (NCBI): domain Eukaryota; kingdom Viridiplantae; phylum Streptophyta; class Magnoliopsida; order Solanales; family Solanaceae; genus Capsicum; species Capsicum annuum. The sequence continues at coordinate 5,107 of NW_025852539.1, read as the reverse complement.
CCCATATGCTCGGTACGTTTCCATGGTACTGACTCATATATTCGTATGTGGGCTATATTTTCTCAAAATGTACTTACAAGGTATAGTGTACATCTTGAGATCTAATCAGTTTGCGGCATCCAGTCAGCAGGTGATGAGCCCTTTTGATTCAAGGGCTTGAGTTAGTTATATAGTTTGAGAAGTGTTGTATTTTCTTTATTCAGTCGTATTGAGTTGGGTTAGTCGGGAGTCATAACCCGTCTACCTACAGTCAGTACTAGTAGAGGCTTTATTGGCAGTCAGTAGAAGTTGATGTATTCCGTTTCAGTTTTGGTTGTAAAAGTGGAGAGGTAATCTTGTAAATTTAGTTTTGTATCTATCATATTCAGAAAAGAGCTATTTTCCGCAGATTTGTATAGATTTATACTTTTTTTCAGTTGCTTATGAGTTATGCCAGTAGAAGGGTTAGCTTGGGGTCACCTGTGATCCTATGCACTGTGTGATGTCTCGGGACCCAATTTTGGGGCGTTACAAACTTGGTATCAGAGCACAGAGTTCAAGTGTCCTAGGGTGTCTATGAAGCCATATCTAGTAGAGTCTTGCGGAACGGTATGGAGAGTTGTAATACCCTCAGTTTTCATGTCATAAACCTCTCATATTTTTCTTATGAGTCAGATCCAGCGTAAAGTAATTGTTACTCATAAGTTGACACTCTCGTTTCTATCTAAGCCATATAATTATTTTCATGAGAATTCAGGCACATGCAGTTCATTTCAGTTCAGTAAATCATTATGTTTCAGTTTATATCAGCTGTACAAGTTAGCTTAAAGACTGAGATTCCTCTGTGTTTCAGCTTGATTATCCACATTCAAGGATGAATGTTCCCAAGGGGGAGATAATGTAATACCCCATATTTTCGTGCTAGAATTCTAACCGTCGTTCCAGCGCATCTAAGATCTAATCCAAGTGATTCTCATGTGAATACAAGTTGCATGATCATTATCCTAGTCTATGGAGTAGTTTATAGATGAAAATGTTCATAGACATGACCTAGAATAAAGTTGAGCAAAGACCAATTGATTCATTCAAAGTTTGACATTCGATTCTACAAGGGTCAAATTCAAACGTGTATATCTATTAATATAAATGGAATTATCCATCCCAAGACCTATCAAATTTTAGATAATTGAATTAGCTTTCCAACGATACTAATTTTGTAAAAATCTGATACCCGAGCGAAGAGTTATACCCATTTTCGTGAGAGGCAGTAAGGGTGTGCGATGGGCAATGCGCCGCCCAATCAAATGAGTGCGACGCATACTTAAATGTCTGCCATAAGGTGTGCAACGCACACCTTAAGGTCTTCCATAGGTTGTGCGCTGCATACCTCACTTCCAAGTGCCAAAAACACCCCTATATATGTCTATAACACGGGATTAAACTCCCATAACACCAAAATAAGTTTACTTTCTCACAAAATCACCAAGAACATTCATTAGGGCTTCAACCTAAAAATTCAAATATTTCAAGATTCAACCATGATTTTTCAATAATTCTTCGAGATTCAGAATTCCCATTCTGAGGTCTACAAGAAACACTCATTATTTTCACGAATAGACTCCCAAGGTCAAGAGTTCATTCAAAGCTTCAAGTTTAACGTGTGTGGGTTTTTCAACAAGAACACCCTTTCGTTTTTGTGCCCAAATTAATTTTTCTTTTATGAATATACATTATTTTACATGTTTTGATATGAATTTGAAGCACGAATTTATACCCTATATGGTTTTACATGAGATTATGATACTTTCTATGTTTTGGAAGTTGAATTGAATGAGAATGATGACATTTTTGTACATAAAGCTGAATTTTCCAGATTTTAAAGTAAGTTATATATATTTATGATGAAAAGCATGAATGTTGAGAAAATTTAATATGATTTTGATGTATGAGACCTTGAGTCCTAATTGGAATTGTACTTTGAGAAATTATGTGCTATAAGCACAATGAGATTTGAATGCCAAAGCTAATTTTCTTTACCAAGATGTATGATTATAAAGCTGAAATTTTAAGTTTTAACTGATTATTTTTGTGCTTATGTCATAAAGTGTGAAACTTTAGAATGTTTTATGGTAATATTGATGTATGGGTTTTTGGAACCCTATTTTAGATTATTATTTTGAGAAAATCATGTGCTATAAACACCTTGAGTTTAAATAATTTGAGATGATAAAGAAGTTTTGACCTTTTGGTCGTAAAAAGGGTTGTTTTTGAAACCGAGATGAGAAAAGAAATACCCTTTTATTAATTTATTATGAAAGGGGTAGCATGATGGCTCCTGTTGTGAATTGTTGAAATATTTATTAGTGGATTTTCTTTTGAAAAGATCTGAGCTATGTCCGGATGTACTCTTTAGCACCGAGCGAGAGGTATAGCAGGATTGGTGCTTCCATAGAACTATGTGCCCCCATAGGTTGTGAGCCTAAGGCTGATTTATATATAGTGATCACTAGTGAATAAAATATTAAGGTCCTACTCCGATGGCAAGGATAGGATAGTTCTCCCCAACGTGGGTTGGACGTTGGACTCCATATAGCTCACATGATTTGTGTTGTTTGTAAGAGACTCCTAATGTGTGTGTGTGTATTCTTATATCTAATATGAAAAGTCTTATTCTTCTATCTGAGATGAAAACATATTTGTTTGAAAGACTGAGTTTGAGAAAGTCAATGTTTTCGAAAGATTTAATGAACATATATTCCAAAGAAAATTGTTATGAGATTTGATTGCTTTGATGATTTGGAATCGAGATAGAAGTGAATTGAGATTTATTATGATGACTTACATGTTTCACCCGATATATTTTGCTCTCTTTTGATTATGATGATTTTAATTCGAGCTAAGTGAGTCATTTATATCAGCATGCATAATTTTATAAACTGTGATGATATTAAGATATTATTTTATATATACATTGCACCCCCATATTCTCGGTACGTTTCCATGGTACTGACCCACATATTCGTATGTGGACTACATTTTATTGGAATGTAGGTTTAAGGTATAGTGTAGATTTTCAGATCTAGTCAATTCGCGGTATCCAGTTAGCAGTTGATGAGTCCTTTTGATTCAAGGGCTTGAGTTAGTTATACAGTTTGAGAAGTGTTGTATTTTTTTTTCAGTCGTATTGAGTTGGGTTAGTCGGGATTTATGACCCGGCTACCTACAGTCAGTACTAGTAGAGGCTTTATTGATAGTCAGTAGAAGTTGATGTATTCCTTTTCAGTTTTGGTTATAAAAGCAGAGTTGTAATCTTGTAAATTTAGTTTTTTATCTATCATATTCAGAAATGAGTTATTTTCCGCAGATTTGTATAGATTTGCACTTTTTGTTCAGTTGCTTATGAGTTATGCCAGTAGAAGGGTTAGTGTGACATCTCGGGACCCGATTTTGGGGAGTTACAGATACCAACTTTGTCACGACCCAAATGGCCATGAGTGGCACCCACACTAATCTTCCTGTGGGAGAACCATCTAATCGAACCATTACTCAAACACTTAATCAATATTAAGATGATATTCTTATAAAAGTCAACACAATAAGAATAATCCAGGACTAATCATTATTAATATGGAAGTCGAACAAACTACTTACAAAAATTTTCAAGACCCGAAAGTCATCTTACAAGAACTACTAACAAAGATCATACCTAAAGTGATATCCAGAAATAAAGTAAATCAAGAATGTTTCATTGCCCGAAAGATGGAGAAGAAAAAAAAATAAGATGACCCATGGCAGCCTGGAGACGGAGTGCTCACCCTTGGATCAAGATCTGCTATCAGACTCTAGAGGTGAGGTTATGTCTAAGCCTAGAACACTTTTTGCACTCAACAAAAGAAGAGGATATGGTAGTATCAGTACAAACCGCTATGTACTGGTAGGTATCATAGGCCAACTCAACTTAATAACATATCCACAACATAAATCAAATAACAAATAGATAGGCTTCATCACACAACAAATACTCAATGAATAAACAATACAGCAATAACAGGACAAACTGTGCTCACAAACAAGTCACATAGCCATCAAGAGTATCAACCATACTGTAAACATCCACAGAATCAACACAATTATGTACACACATGTTATGGGACTTATTTTTGCCCAAATAGTCATGACCTGCAGGGAACAATCTATGTTCATTTACCGTACCGGGGTGGTACTCGATCCAACATAAATATAAATGTACCGGCGTGGTACCCGATCCAACATAAATAAAAACATACCGGCGTGGTACCCGATCCAACATAAATATAAATGTACCGGCGTGGTACCCGATCCAACATAAATATAAATGTACTGGCGTGGTACCTGATCCAACATAAATATAAACAAGTATTATCAATATCAATTTACACAACCTCCTAGCAAATTTACAAGTACTCTTAAAGTCATAAGACCATTCCATCAAGTCAATTTTCAATAAACATTTATACACGAATCAACAATCCAAACATCAAAAATTTCAAGCATGTCCGAATACCAATCCTCAAGTATCCAATTTAGGAGCATACACATAATTAAGTCGAGTCTAAACTCTAATTAAACCGTAACCTACCTCCAACCAATGAATCCGAATATAGTTAGTCCGCAAGCACCTTGCCCTTCCTCAAAGTTTTGAAATGTTCAAAATATGCTCCAATAAATAATCCCCATAAAAATATGAATCTAATGATATCCGTTTTATAATTATGTTTTCTCTAAAACCCTGAAACTTACAACCAAATTAATTAAAATAACACAAATCATACGTGGTTGATAATTTTTCATGAAAATCCTTGAATCTAACCCAAGTAGCAACCAAAACCAGTAAGTGTTACTATACTACAATTCATTATCATAATGTTGTTACTGTCAAAAATAACAACTTTTTGTTTTAAATTTCAAAAGCACGCCGCTAATTATAATAATGGCATCACATATTGCTAATTACCTGTAAACAATTCACAACTCTACCCGTAATTTGCCTAACCTTTCCTTTTTTTCCATTAACATTAATAAAGACAAAAAAAGTGATTAGCTAGCATAAAGTTTCTTAAGTCAATAGAGACAACGAATTGCTATTCCG